>NC_028641.1:6150471-6152403 GCF_001406875.1 Solanum pennellii | reverse complement strand
TGGAGATCATGTGTGAAGAACAATTTTGGTGAAATGTGTTTCGTTCTATCTCCTTTTATAAAGCCTCCTTTTAATTGAGCTATGCATGCAGCATTGTCTTCAAAGAGCATTGTGGGTATCTTGACGTCACACTTCAAACCACATCTTTCTTTGATAAAATGTATTACAGATCTTAACCATACACATTCTCTACTTGCTTCATGAATGACTATTATCTCATATTGATATGTACTATGTGAGTATCATAAAGGACAAAAATTTAAGTATTTCTTTTTTAGAAATCAATCTTTATGATATTCTAATAATATATGATATATATCATGTGAGTATCATAAATAACTAAAACGTGTCGCTATTAAATAAATCTATTAATTTTCAATGGTACTTATCAATACTTGATATATACTATTATTGGTATAATAAAAAATTAAAATCTATTTTAAAGAAATGATTAATTTTCAATGGTACTTATCAGTACTTGATATATATTATTGTTGGTATCATAAAAAATTAAAATCTATTTTAAAGGAATGAATTAGTCGTTTATGATACACCGCATACATATATATATACATACATAATATGTCAAGTGGTACCATTTTACAATAGTTAATAATACTAGGTTTTATTATAGGAATATGAAATAATATCATAACATTTATGTTGGTATAATAATTGATTTGATGAACAAGCAAGATATCGAATTGACATTTAATTGGTACAACTTAAAAAAGAATTGATTTTGAAGACCAAAATATGGATTTGATATGATTTGCCTAACAAATGGAAGGAAAATTCAGCCATCCAACAACGGTTCATTTGATTTTTTAAGAGAGGTGATGAGATATTTTAATTCCAAAATAAAGAAGAAAATCAAAAATTTTATTTGTGTGCATAATAATTGTAGAATATACTTTATTTATCTATATAATAAGTGTATTTATTAGGGCTCTAAATATGAGCTAATTACACACCCCGAGCTAATTCATACAGACTTTGACATTTACGGGCTAGGTCATTTTTGGTGTGAAATAGAAAACGGTCGGCCCAGCCCATAAGTACGTTGGCTACAGGCTTGTCGGGCCAACCGACCTTTTTTAAAGTTATACTTTTTTATAATATTAAATTAAATTATAAATTATAGTTTTAAAATATTACCATAAATATCGACAAAACAATATTACATAATATTAGTGTTACTACTTGTCAATCAAATCCACAAATAAAATTATCTTTATAATAGTTACTAAGTTTTTTTTTTCCAAGTAAAACTATAAATATCTAAATATATATATTAACCTAATTGTTTTGAGTTTGGAATCTCTTTAATTTAAAATTTTAATATTATATTATATTTTTTAATTAATTTTTATTGGCCCACAGACTGATCCTACCTATATTTCTCAAGCCCCACAAATCAGCATGTTTATTTAGGCCGGGCTAAAAAACTCATTTCTTAAATGGACTCCAAAATTTTTAGCTCAGCCCTATTAATTCTCGAGTTAGGCCAGGCCAGCCCAACGGACCTAGCCCATATTAACGGTTCTAATATTTATGTATATATAAATATCATTATAGCAAAATATATTGTATCGTTAAACTTAATAATAGTGAAATATATTATATTTCTATACTTGATAAGTAGAAAAAGATATATGTGAATTGACCTTTTTATTATAACTGTGGAAAAAGATATATTTGAATCATTAATAAAACAACAATCAGATAACTAATTCAATTTTCTTAATAAAAAATACATGGAAAAGTGTAACGATTAGTCGTTTTGAGCAGCAGATTTTATTTCTGGAAAAACTGTGTGAGTCGACGGAAACCACGACGGACCGTCATGGGCACGACGGGCCGTCGAGGGTGTCTCGTTCCAAAAGACTTAGACTTCTGAAATTTGGGTACTGAAATCGACTCTCTGAACTT
>NC_028641.1:6135172-6143037 GCF_001406875.1 Solanum pennellii | reverse complement strand
AGTTCCGGCATGGACTAGCTTTTGTTTATTTTAGTTTCTTAGAATACTCTTAGTTTAGTAATTTGATCATAGATGTTCTTGTGGTGATGACTTCCAGATTTTGGGGAATAATAGATGTTGAATTTTAGAAGTTATTGAATTGGTTTTTATTAATGAGTTTAAGTCTTCCGCATTACTTTCTGTTGATATTAAATTGAAATGTTAAGGTTTAGATTGATGGTTCGCTCACATAGGAGGGTAAGTGTGGGTGCCAGTCGCGGCCCGGTTTTGGGTCGTGACAAAAAGGGTCAGAAATATATTCGAATTTTTATTGGAATTATTGTTATAATACCAAACTTTGAAAATGACTTTTTACCCCTTCACTATTTAATAGTATATTTTAAAGGTATACGTGAACATAAAAAATATTGCATAATTATAAATAGTGTTGTGTCTACGTGTGCATATATATTTCTTTTAAAATACACTATTAAATAGTTCAGGGAGTAAAAAATACACTATTAAATAGTTTAATGGATAAAAAGTTCTTCATAAAATTTAGTATCATAACAATAATTTCAATTTAAATTATGCTTTTCAGACCCTTTTTTCCTAAAATATATCAGCTTTAAATCATATAATCTACGATATATTTGAGTCTTTTTCATTTAAAGTAAGATAAAAAAAATCTCTAAGGGCTCTTGATGTCCTTGGACATTTTTTGCTAGCACCTAATATTACTTCCCATCAAAATGATTGTAATGTACTTACTAAATTACTCCTCTAATAATTTATTCCCACTTAATTCAACTTTGACATCCTTAATTATTGGTACAATTTTTATATAGTTTCTAGAAAAAATTTGTCCGCATAGAGTATTTACTCTAAATTAATATAATTTTTATTACTATATAATTTGATGAAGTAAATTATATATTACTCAATTAAGATTAAGTAAAAAGAAAAATAAATTTAAACACGTGATATGCATCTATTGAATTGATGTAAACATCTGATACAGATATATTTTACCCATTATTTCTCCATGTGTTTTTTCTAATAGGCAACTACACCTTATCTTTACCTTTTTGGACTTGACTATTTAACACCAAATTTGTTGTATAATATTGACAAAATTAAATCCCATAGAAGCAATCTTCATAAAGATATGAAGGAATGTGTACGTAAGCGTGTCCGATACGAAAGAAAATATTTTTCAAATTTTTATATTTGAGTAGTAAAAAATTTTTCCTTTTTTTTAGAAAGAAAAAACTAGTATCTTAAAAATAAGAAAACTAACTTTATTAGCATAAATAACAAAAATAAATTTTATAAGTGATATTTTTGCATTGATCGTTCTCCTCGCCTTGCAATACACCCCATCCCCACCACCTATTAACAATTTTTTTTTGTTATTAAACGTGAGTTTTGACCCTATTTTCATCGAACCAACTCACTAGGAAAACTCATGGTGAGAAATAATTCTCTTTTAAATATAGGGAAGCTTTCAAAATTTCGTTTTCTCACTGATTCAATAGAAATATTTATATGAATAACTCATGAACATTTCTCAGTAAAAATAAGTGATTTTTAATTGTGTATAATATCCATATAAATTATATACAAATATTTAAAAATATCTTGTGCTTACGTATCAAACACCAATAATAAGTTTGAAATTAATAGTTATTGCAATTTGCAACCCTAAGCTACTCTTGCTAAATTCTAGGTGGCTAAGGTATAGGGTAGCACCATAACTCGTGTAATGCATTCGATTTAATCCGTTAAATCTACTTTTAAATTAATTTTTGATTTCTGAAAGTATTTGACAAATATAAAAATAATTTAAAATTGTCAAAAATAACTTAAAATAAATTAGAAAATAGTTGACAAGGATATAAATAACTTAAAATAAGTTAAAAACCAAAAATAGATTTCTCCTACTTTTTATTTTTAACTTAAAAGTCATTTAAGTTTAACTTTTTATTTTTAACTTAAAAGTTAATTTCTAAGTCAATCCAAAAGGTCTCTTAAGATACAAAGGACTAATTTGTTTACAATAAATTTAACACGTTTGAATCTGAATACATATCAATTTGAAAATTTTTAATTTAAATATCTAAATTATTGTAATATCTTATTACGATCGAAATATGAAATAATTAATATAAACCAAGGTAGTAGGAAGGATAACAAAGACTAGTCCTTTCTATTTAGGTGTATGATTGAAATTTCGAATATAATTCAAAAATACTTATGTCTTATCATTTATGTTTATAACTTAGTTAATTACATACTTAGGAGATAGTTCAATATCACTATCAAAATTAATGATTACAATAAAATTATTGAAATAGACTAATTTATATTGCAATTATTATACTATAGTTATAAATTTACTAGATATGATTGAAATTTCAAATATAATTCAAAAATACTTGTGTCTTATCACTTATGTTTATAACTTAGTTAATTACATACTTAGTATATAGTTCAATATCACTATCAAAATTAATGATTACAATAAAATTATTGAAATAGACTAATTTATTTTGCAATTAATATACTATAGTTATAAATTTACTAGATAACACTCTTATCTGAATCTCAAATATAGCCATGTAAGATGAGTCCGAAGCATAAAAGGTGAAAAATATTAATAAAAAAATTAAAATAGTATATGAAATTTTTTTTTAAAACAAAACGATAAAATTGCTTACGAAGTAGCGATTTTGTCCGCCGGAGTTAAGCAAAATCGCAGCTATAGCAGCGTTTTGTACAATTTGCTTTTTTTAAAAAAAAAATTTACAAAGGCTGCGATTTTGTAAATATTTTTTTTTAATAAATCACTGTAAAGGCAGCATTTTTTTTTTAATTTTTAGCGATTTACCAATTTACTTAATTTTTTTAAATTTTTGAAGCAAGGAAGCGATTGACGATTTTTTAAAAATAAATCGCTGCCAGTGCAGAGATTTTACGTAATTTTTTTTTAAGTAGACAAGTCGTACATATTATTATAATTTATATATAGAGCTATTGAATTAGAAAACAATTATCACCTAAAATCGTCATTATAAAATTCAAATCACATAAAATTAAAATCTTAATTTTCTGTTTATAAGATAAAAAATTGAACCCTTATCAATAAATTTAAAATTCATATAATCAACCAACTATATTAAAAAAACTTTACATTAAAAATAGTTTTAAAAATTCAAATTTCATAATTTACATGATGAAACGTTGCTATTGTTGGGCAATAAGTTGTGTTTTTTGTTCTTGCACCACTCTTTTAGTGCCCTTTGCCTCTTCTTACCTTTGAAAAAAAATATGGATATGAATTAAATGTTATTTAAAAAGGTGATGCAACTTCTGCCTTGGCAGCGATTTGTTGTAATTTTTTTTTAAAAAAAAACAAATTATACAAATCGCTGCTATAGCAGCGATTTTGCTTAACTTCGCATATGATTTTACCGTTTTGGTTTAAAAACATTTCATATACTATTTTAAAATTTTTGTTAATATTTTCACCATTTAGACTCCGGACTCCATCTAAGATGGTGTTGGGCTCCTTTTGCTTCAGGCTCTTATGCAATTTTTCCACTGGCCCATTCGTTATCATTGGTTCAAACCCAATTGTTGATTTCGGTTCGGGTCCATTCATGTCAGTCTCAAATTAATTTAATATTTGTATCATTAAAATGTGATTGGTGATGATAATAGCTAGCTATGGTTATTATGAATGTCGGTTGAGAATGATATTGGCTAGCGATGGTGTGGGAGTTGTAATTAGTTATTACGCATTTCACATCAGATAATATTATTGACGAAATAATTTTTTATCCAATCTAAAATATCACCACGATTTGATGTGTAATCAATCTTCACTTTTCGATAATCGTAATAAACATTCTAATAAATGGTAATTAACAATTTTTTTTGTATTTAAAAGTCTTAAATATTAACATTTTATTTCTTTGTTACAACATATACTATTATGTCACTAGCACTTGACAATTTTCAGGGTGGAATCAAAGAGCATATCAAAGAGCATGTGACGAATTTAATCGAACTCAATACTTTTGATTTAAATTTTTTATTCCTTTTAAAATTCGTTTGATGTATTATTTTAGAATCACTAACTTTAACACATTAAGTTAGCGTTTTATCATAAATTTTCAAATATTTTTGGTAAATATTATTTGGATGAAAATTTGGAAGAAATTTCACCATGTGTTTGACCATAGTGTTCGAAAAATATATTACACATTTTTAGAAAAATATGATTCATATCCATAAGTTTTAAAAACTATGAAAACTAACTATAAATTTGTATTACAAGTCAATTAAATCGTCGTTGCAGCAATAACAAATAGTGTCCATGAAACTAAAGTAATGTGGTAGTTTGGAGTAAGTGCAACAAACATCATTCCATACATCGTGAAGTAGACAATGCACGTGACATTGTTATCCTAAGTCGATTGTTCATCATTTTCATCAACAAACATATCATCATTTAATATTCACGGAATATTTTTTCACTACTTTGGTGTTCGCGTAAAAAATTATGTAACACAATGCAAATAATTACTATAGAGGGTGTTTTTATAAAAAATAAAAGTTTTGAGTAAAATTTTAATTTTCAAAGGATTCCAAATAATGTGATTTGACTCAAATACTGGAAAAAAACTAGTATTTGGAAATTTGGAATATTTGTCAAAAATATTAATCAAATAATGATAAATTATATGGACAAACACTATTTATCAAAATTTTTTCACATATTATTTGAGAAATCTACGCCCAAACGTGCCTAAAAATCTGAATTTATTTATAGTTCTTCCGTTTACCGAGAAAAAGATATTTATTTATTTGAATTAGACAAAAATATAAATTCTATTTTGGAGTGCTAAGAAAGCAAAAAATAAAATAAAATAATCCGCCATGGATGCGCAGCAACAGCAGAGACAACAAGGTGTTCCAGCTCGCCCAAGGTCCGGCGCCGGCGGGGATGGCGGCGGAGACTTCACTCCTATTCTCACTGTGCTCGTTGCTTTCATCTCCATTTTCGCATTGGTGAATCAACTTTTATCCCTAAAAATATCAATATACTGCTTCTAAATTATCTATTGATTTCTTTAAGTATGAATTTATTTTTGTTTTGATTATTGATTTGTGTTTAACATGTGGAGTGCATAGTGCTTGATAATTGTGTTTATTACATTAATTGTATTTGTGCACCTGGTGCTTGATCAATAGTGTTAATAGTGTTTGATAATGGCTTTGACTACTATAGAGTAGACTTTTCAGTTTAATCCATTCTATGGTTCTCGAAATGCCTTTTTTTTTAAGCTTAAGTGGATTATCTGCTTAAGTTAAACCAATCTAAGATCTGTAATAAGAGCATCGGTCGACAAAAGGATCACTTAAGATGATCATCTCGTGGCTATTGAGAACGAATGAAATCAGATGATTCTACGAAAAATAGGAAAAATGATTTGTTCGCTTTTCTAAGTGGAGTAGGATGTTGGTGATGTAGTGGTTTTGATTGAATTGCTTTTTTAGGGTAAAAGAAAGACTGACTAGATTACAGTATTTGATATATGAGCTATAGAAGTATTAGAACCTGTTTGGATTGGCTTATTTTAGGTGCTTTATAGCATTTTTGTAGCATTGGGATGATATAAAAAAGTGCCTTTGCACTTGTTTTTAAGCTAAAATAACAAAAACAAGTCAAAAGACATTGGTTAGGATTCCTAACTTATGGCTTATGCTTATAAGCCATAAGCTTATAAGTCCATCCAAACGGGCTCTTAGTAGTGTGGTGTTCAGGGTGTGACGGTGGTCATAAATTGTAACGAGGACCAGGTCTCGAATTCAGTTTGGGGGGAAAAATTTGGTGATTTCTTCTGCTTAGCTTGGTGGGTAGAGTTATCCGATACATGACTTGGTGAGGAAAAAACAAGCTATTGCTTAAACGAATCCTGAGTTTTATGTGGAAAGGAAAACTGAAACCAGACATTGTTAATCTTGTATTTGACAGTGTTAAGTTTTATGTGGAGACATTTCTCCACTAATCGTAACCAAACATCACCTCAGAATAATTGTGATTGTGCTGGTTGTTCTAGACAACCTTTGCCAGCAGGATAATGTTTGCTGCATTAATGCTCAGAACCTAGCACACTTCTCAGTTTTGACGAAATTCTATATTGTTTTTAAATGTTCTAGGATTAGTCGTCGTACTTTTCTAGTGTTTGTCCCAATAACAAAAAAAAGTTTAAGTCGCCTTTCCTGTGAAACTGTTGTTTGATTATTTTTAGATATACTTGTCTTGGGTTTCTCAAAAAAAGATATACTTGTCTTGGGTTTTTACTTGCAATTGCTTGACACTGAAACTCGGCAATAGCCTAATGCTTTAGTATGCAATCTTCAATTGTGTTGCATCTGTACTGTTGAGTAACTTGATAATAGGACTTGGGTAGAGTAACTGTGACTTACATGTTGGGGATGTGAGTTATTAGAAGTGAGACATCTTTCTTTTTATGGAAGGTATAACCGAGACATCTTAAAATCATTTGCAGGTTGTGGCTCCTTCTATTTCAACATTAAATAATAGTGTATCCATTTTACACCAAGTGCCGGAAGGTCATGTTGGAGTCTATTGGAGAGGAGGTGCCCTTTTAAATACAATAACTGATCCAGGTGATATGGTGCTTTGTCTAGATGGTCATTTGCATTTTTGTGCGGTATCTCCTTATTTTGAAGTCTATTGTTGACCAAACATGTATGTTTAAATGTGTAGGTTTTCATTTGAAACTGCCCTTTATAACTCAGTTTGAACCCATTCAAGTTACTCTTCAAACAGATCTGGTAACATTTCCTTTCTGTTTTTATATTTGTAAGGTTTTTTATCTCAAAATATCTGAGATCCTGAGTTTCTAGCAGCATGAGTTTTTAGTAATATAAACCCTGATTAAGAATAGTGTCAACGATATCTCTGGATCATGTGGTAAATGCAGGTGAGAGATATTCCTTGCGGAACCAAAGGAGGCGTGATGATCAACTTTGAGAAAATAGAAGTAAACTATCTACCTTGTGGGTATTGCGTAATTATATGCAGGAACACATTGTCATCTTATTTGTTTCATGTGCTTTCAGGTTGTTAACCGCCTTCGGAAGGACCACGTGTACGATACTCTGCTGAATTATGGGGTCAATTATGATAATACATGGATATACGACAAGATCCACCATGAGATCAATCAGTTCTGCAGTGCTCACAGCCTTCAACAAGTTTATATCGACATGTTTGATCAGGTAAGAGTCTTCTTGGCCACTTATATACTGATGGTCTGCCAGTTCTGTAGTCAATACTAATGAATCATCCTTTTCTGTTTCTTCTGGTGTTTGTGCTGTTCCATGTGTCTTTTACTGTTTCTGGTTTTACCTGCTCAGTATGCTTTCCGCACTTAGACATGCTCTACTTCCATGCTTAAAATCCATGATATGCCTTCTAAGGCAACGAATTGTCTGATTATTTACATTCTCCGGGGTTCTAAAACAAAAATACAGCAAAGTTAATTTAGCCGACATTATTGTTAATAGTATTGACAAGGTGTCTGCCACAACATTTCCAGATCGATGAAAAAATGAAAGATGCACTTCAGGCTGACTGCACACGATATGCTCCAGGTATTGAGATTCTCAGTGTACGTATTACAAAACCCAGCATCCCAGAGAGCATAAGACGAAATTTTGAGAACATGGAACAGGAGCGCACCAAGGTATTAAGTGGAGAATTCTGCTTCTTCTTTTTGTCTGAACTCAATGATTTGTTTTCCACCATCTGAGAAGTGACAAACTTGTGCCTATCTCCCCCCCCCCCC
>NC_028641.1:6071790-6135141 GCF_001406875.1 Solanum pennellii | reverse complement strand
CCCCCCCCACACACACACACAACAGAAAAAAAAAATGAAAAGAAAAAGAAAAACAATCCCCGAGAGGTTTCTTTGTGTTGTTGTTACTCTCACCCAATCATTATAATTACAGCTATTGAGTACTGACCATCAACGTGTTCCCCAATGTGCCATTGTTGCATTGTTAGTTCCTTCTGATGCAGATATTTGGGCTATGATTAACAGTGACTTAATTAGTAATCCATCTGTGTATCAATGATGTGTTACAGGTCTTGATTGCAGTAGAGAGACAAAGAGTTGCTGAGAAGGAAGCAGAGACTCAGAAAAAGATAGCAATTAGTGAAGCTGAAAGAAATGCTCATGTTAGTAAGATCCAAATGGAACAGAAGTTGATGGAAAAAGACAGTGCTAGGAAACAAGAGGAAATTTCAAACTCAATGTACCTAGCTCGTGAAAAGAGCCTGGCAGATGCATCTTACTATCGGTGAATTCTCTAAACTTATCGCCTATTTAATGAGGAGCGAAAATATGCATACTAACTTTTAATTACCATGTCTGGAATTTTCCAGAACAATGAAAGAAGCAGAAGCAAACAAGCTAAAGCTTACTCCAGAATTTCTAGAATTGCGATTCATTGAAGCTATAGCCAATAACTCGAAAATTTTCTTTGGAAATAAGGCAAGGCTCATCTTCTTATTACATCTATCTTCATCACCTCTCTTGAGTTTACGCCTTACGGCACTCTGTGCTTACACAAAAATGTGATTTTCAGGTGCCCAACATGGTTCTTGACCAAAGGCTACTTGGAAATTTTTTGCAAGAGCCTGTACCTCGAGCGGAGTCTTAGGGGTGACTGTTTACGCTCGTTTGTTCTATCACATGTAGAATGATAAAATGTATTTGGTTTATTGGTATCTTTCATTCTGTAGATTTCAGGATCATGTTTTCCCCCCTCTTTGAACATGGAAATCCTCCATTTTTGAATATGATATTTGTTTTGTGTCATTCCACGGATTGTGAATGGTAAATACCAAGCAGTATTATATGAAGATTTGATTTGTCTTACTAAGCGTTTGGACATATATTTGGTTGAAATTTGGAAGAAAGAGTATTTCAATGTTGAATTTGAAAAATGATATTTGAAAGTCGAAATTGTGTTTGGACATGTATTTCACTCGGAAAACAATAAAACTTTGTGAGTGAAAAAAAAAACAGCTTATGAAACCAACCAAAAATGAATCCATTTTGTTAGAGGTGGTAGTTTTGTTTGTTTAGTGTAAACAATATTATAAAAAATATTTTGGTTAAGTGCAACAGTGTCAAGAAGGGCATTTGGTCTAGTGGTATGATTCTCGCTTAGGGTGCGAGAGGTCCCGAGTTCAATTCTCGGAATGCCCCTTTTATTCTTTTTGTCCATCAATCGACACCACTGCTCGACTATCTACTAACCTACTCGATCCTTTATTCTTTTTGTCCATCAATCGACATCACTGCTCGACTATCTACTAACCTACTCGATCCTTTATTCTTTTTGTCCATCAATCAACACCACCGCTCGACTATCTACTAACCTACTCGCCTATCTACTGACCAATCGACACAACTGCTCGACTATCTACTAACCTACTCGATCCTTTATTCTTTTTGTCCATCAATCAACACCACTGCTCGACTATCTACTAACCTACTCGCCTATCAACTGACCTTGATCATGACACATTGATACCACTACTCGACTATCTACTAATCTAGTCGATCCTTTATTCTTTTCGTCCATTAATTGACTCCATTACTCGACAATCTACTAACCTAGTCGACCCTTTATTCTTTTTGTCCATTAATTGACACCACTACTCGATTATCTACTAACCTAGTCAACCTTTTATTTTTTTGTTCATTAATTGACACCACTACTCAACTATCAACTAACCTTATAAACCATAACACATTTCGACTATGTACTAACTTTTTATCCTACTCCTCACCTACAAGTCAACAACATAGCTAGTATGATATTTTATTAACACATGAGAGGAAGTGGAGAAGCCTTTTCCAAATAAAATGCAACACTACTGAGCTACTTAAAGAGATATTTTTCTCCCATCTAAAATGCGATACTACTCAAATATGCTAGTCTTCAATTCGAATTCGCAACTTTCACGACGGTCACTCAACTACCCGGGAGATATTTTTTCGAACCTAAAATACGACATCAGATGCGTTCCTATTATCCTAATTCTCAACTTTTATAATACAACTTTGACTACTAACCAACATTCTATCAGAAATTCATAATCCTACACAACTTTAACTACTAACTAACATTCTATCAGAAATTTATAATCCTCAACTAGCATATATTTTTATTTAAGATCATATCCTCGTACAATAATTAAATTCAAAAATATGATTTTAGTGCACTTCATTTAAAAAATTAATGAAGTCAAATACCAAACGAACGGTATACAAATAAAGACGAAAAAAGCAAAAAGTTGGTGAGCTGAGGTTAATCTTTTTTTTTGAATAAAAAATTGAAAAAAATTGTAATTTTTTTCCCAAAAGAGTTGTTTGGAAAAGATTGGTCTAAATTTTATTTTAATAGTTATATTACCAGTCTAGCATGTTTCTATCAGTTTGCACATGCTATTTTAATTTGTATATAACATAATTATTTAAGTTTTTATACCTAATTTATACAAACTTTTTTGACTAATCAAATGCTAATCAAAACTAATAATTAGTTGGCACAATATGCCTAACTTATTATCTACTACTCCATGATAATTAGATCTTCCCACTTGAGTGAGTGGAATATTGAAAATTGACAAAAGATATTTGACCTTTTACGTTAATCGAAGATTTATCGAAAATAATTATTTCTCATAATAATAACAATAAAATTTACATAAATTTTACTTTTTCTGACATTACTTGTAAGATCGAACATATAGATAATAATTATGTAAGACCTTAAGAGAAAGACATAAATAGATAGATGATAATTTTTATTTTTTCTATTAAAAAAAAGTTGATAATTCATTTCACATCTTCATAATTAAAAAGGTTTCTATGCTTTATTTTCTTCTCCTACTTATTAGGTAATGCTTTCCCAGAGGCAGGGAAAAAGTTTGTAATTAAAAAAATAGTAAGAGATTACACTTTTTTTTTTTTTTGGAAAAGTTAAATTAATGATGTATTGTGGAAAACCTCATATTTATTAATCTTTTAGACCATAATTGCACATATTTTCCTGACTTTTTGTGTAATTGATTCTGTTTTCATCTATTTAATTAGCAAGAATCTTTGCATTTAAATTAGTGGAGAAGAGAAAATTGAAAAGTCATCAAACATTATTTATTTATGTTAAATAATGGAATATTGCACGAGTATCTCCTCAATTTATGTTCGAAATCTCACAGACACACTTATATTATATTAAGGTTCTATTAACTCCTGAACTTATTTTATTAATAATTTTCTATTCTTTTCGGCTTACGTGACACTTTCTTGTGAGCCCAACGTTGATTGGCTTTTTTTTCAAGCTAGTGTCACGTAAGTCGAAAAAGGGTAGAAAATTACTTATAAAATAAGTTCAGGAGATAATATGACCTTAGTATAGTATAAGTGTGTCTCTGTGACTTCAGACATATGTTGAGGGGTACTTGTCTATTTTTCCTTAAATAATTGAGTGGTTGAGATGTCATTTTCTTTTTAATCAGAGGTATCAGATATGAATTATAAGAATTAAGAACTTATTCGTCAATCAAATTAAAATAATTGCATAAAACTATTTCTGAAATGTTAAATAGTTTGAATTAATTGAAACACTGAATTTTAGGTACTAAATTATTAAAAAAAAAGAAAAATAATGAACATGAGTTTTGACTTTTGGTCCAAAGGCAACTTCAAATTTATGTAAACCAATGGATGTGGAAATTGATGCCTTTTCGATCAACTAAAGGGGAGGAGAAGATAGTATCGATATTGAAATTTAATTAATTTATATTTATTTTACGTAGAGTAGAGTTATTTTAAAAAAAATGTTATCTAATATTTTTTTTTTTTTATGTTTAGGAAAAAATTACCTATTTTAACACTAAAAAGGAAATGTTTTCAACGACTATAACTATTCATCATTTATATACACCACTATTCAACTTAATTTAAGGTAATTACTTTTTTTAAAAAAATAAAATAATTTTATCGAGAAAAAAGATTTTTGTACATCCTTTTATAAAGAAAATTATATATTTTAAGTTTTAACTAAATATATGTTGTCCCTTCTTGAGAAGAATAACCTTATTGACCTATCATTAATACAGAAGTATTGATCAAACTAAGCCATTATATAAAGTAATTTATCAAAATAATATATTTTTTAAAAATTTTATAAAACGAGTATAAAAGTATTTCACAGTAACGTTTTAGAGTATATATTATTTTTTAAAAGCTGACGGCGTTAGATTGATATACGTGTTTCACAGTAACGTTTTACTCTTAAAACGTTACTGTGAATAACGTCTTACTCTTAAAAAGTTACTCACGGTAAGGTTTTAGGAGTAAAACGTTACTCAAGAAAACGTTTTAGGAGTAAAACCTTACTCACAGTAACGTATATCAATCTAACGCTGTTAGTTTTTAAAAATTAAAATATACCCTAAAACGTTATTGTGAAATACGTTTATACTAGTTTTGTAAAATTTTAAAAAAATATATTATTTTGATAAATTATTTTATATAATGGCTTAGTTTGATAAAAAAATCATTAATACACGAAAAAAACAAAAAGAAGACTTTGACAAAGAATATTAGGGAAAATGGAAGAAAAAATAATGTTGACCCATAGTCTAATATTTGTAAAAAAAATAAAAATTTTCATGATCAAACGCTAATTATCACATATCCTTTTAGTATAATAAACTCTACATAAATATATTTATGTGTTAAAAAGTTTCTCCACTTAATTATCTTCTCCTACATTTTAGGTAATACTTACCCATAGACGGGGGAAAAGTTTGTTCTAATTAATAAATAAAAAGGTTATATATAACACTTTTTTTTATTAATGGTGTTTTTTTTAATGGAAAACCTACTTATATTTAATATCTTTGACAATAATTGCACCTAGTCAATTCAAATAGTTTTTCCTCATTCTTGTACTTAGCAAGAAACTTTGCACTTATATTAGTGGAGAAGAGAAAATTAAGAAATTTTAAGTACTACTAAATTTTATATTAGAAGAACTGAATGATTAAGATTTCTTTGTCTTTATTTAGAAATTTTAGTTTCGTTAAATGAAAAGATAAAAAAAAAGTTAGATAAAAAATATTATTTATTATTTAAATTAACATTATTCCACGAGAATCTGAATTAAGCGAACACTAAATTTTGGATGATGACAATTAAAAGAAAAAAAGGAACACCAATTTTGACCCTAAAGAAAGGCAACTTTTAAAAATTCTAAATTAATGGATGTGAAATTATTCCTTTTAGCAACTTTGGGGTAGCAGGAAAAGATACCTATTTTAATCCTTTTTAAATTTAACTTTCTTTATGATTTTCTTATAAAATATAAATGTTAAAAACAAATATTCTTCATAATTTAAGGTAGTCAAAAAAAAAAATTGGCTTTCTAAGTGAATTGAATTCCATAAATTTAATGGAAGAAAAAAAATGAAAGTGAAATAAAGAGATATGTGACAAAATGAGACCACTCTAACTTGTTGAGTATGCTATCTTGAACCATCAATATCATTAAAATAATTTTTTTTTAAAAAAATAATTATATTCAATCTTGATTAGCCTATTGTAAATATACGGGAAAAAAAGAGAAAAACTTTACGAAAAATAATTATAAAGAAAAATAAAAAAAATTATCAATCCTCAATTTGTATGAAAGAGCTAGATATTAATAATACCCTGCCTTAGCTTTCAACAAATAATCAAAGATGAAATCATAATATAAAATTTATGAACTCAAAATTTTAATTATTTTGAGAATTTTAAAATAAAAAAAAATTAAATCAAAATTTTTAATCTTTCTGAAAAACCATATAAGTCAACAATATACCATAATAAACATATTAATATTTTTCTTTCCTTGGGTGTGGGGGCATGTGAGAAGAGATCCATTCAAATTGTCACCATGCAATATAGTGGATAAAGACTTTTTTGATACATTGATTCGATCGAATTTAATATATTTTATTTAATTAATTTATTTATATTAACAATTAAATATATATTAAATTTTAAATTTAATTATTAAAATTATTTTTCTAAAATTATGAACTCAAAAAAGTTTAAATTCTATTTCTACTTCTGATATATATTACTAGAACACCATGAACATAGAATTGTCTACATGAATATATTCACATACACAACTAAGTCACTATAATCATTTTAATTATTATTTTTTGGGCAAAAAAGAATGGTTGATATATGCTTCACTACTGTAGATATATATCTCATGTGCAATAATGTCATAATTGAAATTAATTTTATATGTATATATTTCTCTCTCTTTGTTGTTATTTTACTTATTATATAAGCCAATGCAAATTCACACATTTAAATGTACCTCACTTAATTTGTTTTGAAATTCTTCTTCTCTTCTTTTTGCCCTTTCAAAATAGCTAAAGATCAATACTTTAGTTTATTTGGAGTTCTTGGATATTATTTTGGTGGGTTTTATAATATAATTGGTATGTTATCTTATCTTTTTCTATCATATTCTTTACTATAAGAAAAAAAATTAGTTGTGAAAATTTATTGTTAATAGCTTCTAGCGAATAGATAATTGATAATTTGTGATTAAATAGGTTTGAAGATAGTTTTTTTGCTATTTTTGCGATATAAATTATCCCTCGCTAATTCATGTTATGAGCACTATTAAAAATATTGAAATAAGCTATGAATTTTGTAGCAAATACATATTTGTTGTTAAATAATAATACTGATAAATTTTATTATTTAACTATAAAATATATTTATCGTTGATTATTTTTTTTCGTTATTTGTATTTGGTCATTGAAAAGAGTTGCACATTAATTTTTACTTTTAGAAATTATTAAATTTATGTCTTAACGGAATATAAAAATCTTTAATGACACAAGTCATACTAAAAATATTTATAATACAAAATATAGAATTATATTCTTGAAAATATTGAAGGTCAACACTCTAGTCTTTCGCTTGTTGAAAAAGATTGATTTGATATAATTAAATTAATAAAAAATTAATTATTTAAACTTCTATATAAACCTTAATTGCAATTTTCAACTTATGACTAAGCATACTTCTTTCATTGACACTAGCCAAACTTTTTTTGTCCCATTTTCTATGTCATGAAGTCCGATTAAATTTGTCGCATCAAATGTTTATATCAAATTGATTAATAAGTAAAAGTAAGAAAATTCAAAAGTAAATAAACACAAAATATGCAATAGTTTAGCAGAAGCGGAGTTAAGTGGGAGAAATTTATTGGTTCAAATGAATTTATTAGTTTTTTCGTAAATTATATCTTTATATTAAAAAATTAAACAATGTATATTAACATGTGATCCCTCAATCAGTTATTGGTTTAAAACCCCCAAAGTCCTAATGTTGACTTCGCCTCTGTATTTTAGTAGTCAATAGTATTTTTCATTAAGAAAAAAAAATAAAATTTTTGTAATTTATTGATAAAGTACTATAAAGTCTAACGTAATAAAATAAAACTTAAGTGGCTGTTTCTAAAATCTATAACTTTTTGTAATGAAATTAACTTAATAGTATGACAAATAAAATAATAATTTGTTGTTATGATAAGTAAAAACACACTAATTAATTATGAAATCCAAGAAGGAAATGAAGGGGAGTAAGTTGAAAAATGAAATACAAAGAAGAAAATGAAAAATATAGAGTATAATTTACTTTGAAAAAAAAAATAAAGAGAAAAATGTGACAAAGATCATTGACTAACACCACAAAAAAGAAAAAAACAATAAAATTCAACCTTCAACTTTCAACGGTCACCCAATAAAGAAGGAGAGTGCTATATATTATTCAAAAAGATTCAAATTTTGGTGTACATTTTGAAGTTCCATTGTGTTAAAAGTGGTGTTCTTGATAATTTTTTTGGTGGGGGTCCTTTAATAGGTTGGTTATCTATCTTTTTCTTTGTAGTGATAAAATAAAAATCAAATCTTTATTCTTTTTTCTTTATGTTGCTTCTGTTTGCACGTTTGTAGATATTGTTTATTGTTAAAAGATTCAATTTTTTTGGATTATTATAATAAGTTCTTGATACCCTTTTGTCATGGTGAATGGTTATTCTGTTTGAGAAGAAAACAATGGATATTTGGTGGCCCAAATGGTGGTTAAGTCCAAAGAAATGTTCACTTTTTTGTGTTTTTTTATTTTTCTTTTTGTTAAAGATTTTTTATACCCTTTTGCAATATGATATGGTGGGTAAATTGGATTTTCATGTTTGACAAGAAAGATTTGATTTTTATGTGGAAATGGTTTGTGAAAGCTATAATTTTGTACTCAATTGTTTCCTTTTTAGATAGAAAATTTCTTTTAGGGAATTTTGTGAGTAAAGTTTCTTTGTGGTTTCCTAGGATGCAGACAGATATGTATATGACAAACATAAGCTCCCAGTCTATGGGGATGTGGACCCCATGGCAGTGGAGGAGCTGTTTTGCTGATTTTCTCTTCTGTACTTCCATTGATGCAGACAATGAATTTGGGATGTGTTAATCTGTTGTAACAATTTAAAAAGATTGAATCTTTAATGTTTGTTATGCTTTATTAAGCTGAGGGTCTTATCGGAAATAATCTCTCTATTTCTACGAGGTAGGGGTAAAGTTTGCGTACACTCTAACTTTACACTGGTATGTTGTTGTAATCTTCCTCTTTTTTGTGTCCCTTTTCTTCTTTGGATAGGATTATTGGATCCTTACCAAGTTGGCAGTTCTTTCACCAGAAAGGGTCTTGTCTAGTGGATTCAAGATGTATATGGTTGAAAGCAAAGATGGTGCTATAGTTTGTATGCTACTTTCTTTGTTATTGTTAGGGACATGGCCAGCTCTATTGACTTTACTTGAAAGGCGAGGTCGTCTTCCTCAACATACTTATCTTGATTATACCATTACCAATCTATTGGCTGCTGTCATCATTGCTTTAACCATAGGTCAGTTTGGGCCAAGCACACCAGAAAGGCCTAATTTTCTCACTCAACTCTCTCAGGTTAGTGCCCTTCAAAGCCAATATACCAGCTGTAGTTTTGAGGACTATTTTTCTTGTATTTGATTTAATGCATTGTGCAATTGGAAAATGGTTAAGGGGAGCCTTGACGTAACTGGTTAAGTTGTTGTCATCTGACTAGGAGGTCACATTTTCGAGCTGTGGAAACAGTCTCTTGCAGTAATGCAGGGCAAGACTGCGTAGAATAAACCCTTATGGTCTGCCCTTCCCCAGAACCTCGTGCATAGAGGGAGCTTATTTCACCGGGCTACGATTGGAAAACGGAATATATACAGGCACCTTTTTGACACGGTGAAATGTTAAAAAAGAAAATTAGATTACTATTCTCTTCCAAGATAGCATATACTTCTGATTGATATGTAGCACTAACTTGTACTCCTATTACTTTTTAATAAAGATAGATATAAGCTTTTATCAATGAACATTGCAGGATAATTGGCCCAGTGTCTTGTTTGCAATGGCTGGAGGGATGGTCCTCAGCCTTGGAAACCTCTCAACTCAATATGCTTTTGCTTTCGCTGGTTTGTCAGTCACCGTAGTTGTCTCTTCCAGCATTACAGTTGTTATAGGTATCATTTTAACTTCAGCAACTTCTATTTTCCTGAAGCCGGTACAAGATGTTGGAAAGATGACATGTGCTATTCCCTTAATTATGACAGGAACAATTTTGAATTATTACCTTGACGACAAAATTAACAAAGCTGAAGTTCTGTTTCCTGGAGTTGCATGCTTCTTGGTTGCCGTTTTTTTGGGCTCTGCTGTTCATTCGTCCAACAACGCTGATAACAAAACCAAGCTTGATAATTATTCAAATGACTGTAAAGACGGAGTCAGGTATGCATCAGTATGCTATCATACTTCCCTTGTTAATTCCTACAATGTTTATGGTTCCTTTCTTCTGATCATTTCAAGGAAATCGACCTTTTTTTTGGGCTTTAGGTTGTTGTAATGATTTCATGTATACGTGTAGAGCTAGATGACTTGCATGTGATGAACTAATACAATTCCTCATCTCTTTGTGTGTCTTCTCATGTTCCTCTAGTTATAAGAGTAAAGTGCAGGATATAATTGTATGTACTAAAATTCTGTCAGGCATATTGACGCGTCTACGCTATTATAGAACTTGATCAATAATCGCCGAAAATTGATGTCCAACTTAATTGCACATTTGCAGGACTGATGGAGTTACTTCCTTCAAACCGACAGATTTTAATCAAGGTATTGTGAGCTTGAGCATCTAAAATATGATTCCTATATCTTAGATTGATTTATAACGTTTCGCAATACTGAATATCCGATCAGGTGGTACAAATGGTTTGGAGGATGGAGATGCTTCTGAGAAGGCAAAATTTGGGACTGCAGCTTTCCTTATAGAACTTGAGAATACGAGATCAATCAAGGTCGGAATTTCTCTTCTTATTGCATTTTCATGCTCACACTTTATCGCTATACTTGCCTATAAGTCTCTAACTAGACTAAGAAGATTCTTGGCAAACACGAATGTAGTTTAGGTATAAGTGTAACAAACAACAACAGACTAACTTACTAATGTTTTTGTGAAGCATATTGTAGTTACATCCTAATTGTTAAATTCGTGTATGTTTACAGGTTCTCGGGAAGGGCACGTTAATTGGTTTGATCATAACATTCTTTGCTGGGATTTGCTTCTCTATGTTCTCGCCTGCGTTCAACCTAGCCACAAATGATCAATGGCATACTCTCAAAGATGGAGTTCCACACTTGACTGTCTATACAGCATTTTTCTACTTCTCATGCTTTTGTTTCATCATTGCCATGGTTTTGAACCTCACCTTCTTGTACTACCCTATACTAAATGCACCCAAGTCATCGTTCACGGCTTATCTCAACGACTGGAATGGCAGAGGTTGGGCCCTTTTGGCTGGACTTGTGTGTGGCTTTGGTAATGGTCTCCAATTCATGGGAGGTCAAGCAGCTGGATACGCAGCTGCAGACGCTGTTCAGGTTCGTGCATTTATCAACCAATTATACTTTTACTATACATCAACTACGCCTCATTTCGTTGACTATATGAATCCACTATGACACAAGGAACCTTCCTCCTTTATCCAAGTTCATCACCGCTCTGCAAAATTCTTATAACGGAGTCATTATTCCCAAAAAAATGACGTCTTTCTATTTTTTGGAAACTATTTAACTTTCAACGTCCTATTTTACCAATGACATGACTTTACATATACACAAACATCATCATGACATGTTTAAGACCATAAGTTTCCGCAGATCTCTTTCTTTTTTTTCTTAAACTCGGTACTCAGTGAAATAGATTCGCATAAGATGTAGCTTAGGGACTAGGGAGTATATGTTATCGGATTGATTACTCGTATATCATTCTATGTATATTCATTTGAAATATGTGTCGAATTTCAGGCATTGCCTCTTGTGAGTACATTTTGGGGGGTGATGTTGTTTGGAGAATACAGAAGATCATCAAGGAAAACATATACACTTCTTGCAGGCATGTTGTTAATGTTTACAGCAGCTGTTGCTATTCTCATGGCATCATCAGGGCATCGCAAATAGCGCGATATAGCATAGTTGTAAGAATATGTTCTTCTGTATATATTATGTGTTATCTCATGTATTTAAATTTACCAGAAGAAATAAAAGATGAAAAGAAAAACACAAAGAACTTTTTGAGTCCACAGAATTCACTGCCTGTCCTTAAGAAATTTAATCCCCTCTCGAGGTTACAGATTAATTCCTCTCAAGATAAAACGGATTAACCATTAAAGAAGTAGTGTTACCTCAAACTTTAATAATTTCAACGAACTCAAAAATGACAGCAACGAATCACACATACAGACACGATCGATTGATTTTGTTTTGTAAGAAATGTTTACAAAAGAAGGGAAGAATTCAATTCTGAAAAATGAGAGACAACTTCTCTATTTATAGCGAACAAAGGGTAAAGGTCACAACTCTTATGAAAGAAGACAACCTTCTAGAAAGGTCACAACACATTGGAAAAGGCACAACCTTTCAAACAGTCACAACCCTTTAGAAAGGACACAACCTTTCATAAAGGTTACAACCCTCTGGCAAAGTGACAATCCTTCAGAAGAGTCGCAACTCTTCATTTTCTGTTCACACCCTTAAAACTCAACATTATGTTTACATTTCCTTGTTTTCGCGACCACTAAAAGTAGGGAGACATAATTTAATCGGAGAAAAGAGGAGGATTGATTTTAGTTATAGGTGTTACTCAACACAGAGTTAGAAGAATGTTCATTTGGCTTATGTATTATTGAATGTTTTGAAGTGTGAGTTCCTTATAATAATTGTGTCAAATTCAGTTCTTTCATAGTTATATATATATATATCAACATTTTAAACTGCAAAACTATAGCAAAATGAGGATCCACGAGACTAACAACCAGCGTAAAATTAGTCAATTTATAAAGAATTCTTATTATACATTATTGATTTTAAATAAAGTGACATGAATAGTTTGTCTTTATATTTGTAGATGAATTCAAAATAGTCCTTTTAAGTATAGAATGAATCGTATCTTTTAAGTTTTTCTCATAATACTTTAATTTTTATAAAATATTTAACAATTTATAATCGTTAGATTTGACAAACGCAATGATTTTTTAATTGTAAATGTCAATTTCTTTTATCAAATCACGAAAATGCAACCAAAAAAAAAAACTACACTAGACCAAAAAGATATGAAAGATATCACATATAAACCGTCAAAGAATTAGGAGCCTGTTTGGCTCAGCTTAAAAGCTGGTCAAACTGACTTATAAGCTGGTTTTTGACTTATTTAGCTGTTTGGCAATACTCAAAATAACTTATTTTAAGTTAAAAAAAACTTATTTTAAGCCAAAAGTTAAAAGCTGGAGTAGGGGTGTTTTTTTTTTTTTTTAGCTTATAAACTGTTTTAAGTTGACCATATTTTTACCTTTTTGCCCTTAATATTTTTATATAATTCCCAAATTACCCACCTAACCCTAACATTTCTTTCTTCCATTTTTCCCTTTTCTTCCATTTTTCCCTTTTTCCCTTCTCACGCTTGGCAGCTGCTGAACTTCTTCCTCTTCTTCCAATTTGAAGCGAAGATAAACCCCTAAAGTTTCGCCTGCTTCTTCTTCTTCTTCTCTTTATCAAGTAAGTTTGTTCTTCTTCTTCCTCTTTCGTTTTCGTTCCGTTTTGTCCATTTTAATACTGATTTTTGTGCTGCCTCCGGCTCTTCTTCTACCTTTTTCTTTGTTATTAATGGATTCCATACATGGTTTCTCCATTGCTCCTGTTTTGTGTTTCAATTTTGAAAATATAACTTCCGAATTGGTGTTCTGTTTTCTGTGCGTGTTCTCTATGTTTTTGAGATGGATATTGAATGTTAATTTACAGTGTTTGATGCCTGAAAAATATTATCCGTTACTGGGTAAAAACAGGGTTATTATCGTTATCCACTGTAATCTACTTCATCCACCGCCAACTGTTGTTCCAGCCATAATCATTACCTTTCCATCAAGACTACTAAGCATTGCACCTGTCTCATATAACTCACTCAAAGAAGGTCCTTCAAGACCAGAATAATCTTCAGGCACAAAGTAATGTCTTTTCAAGAATCACTAAACTGCAAAAAACGAAAAGGTTAAAAAGACAGGTGAAAATAAAAACACTCTCAAACCAATAATAGAAGATAGTTACAAAGACCAATTTTTTATCACAAAAAGACCATCACATCACACTTAAAAAAAACAATCTTGTTAGCAAAAAAGAGTGCCCTTTTCAGAATCTAGAAAATAGTTACAAAGAATCATGCTTTATCACAAAAACACCACCACATCACAATAAAAACACAATCTTTTTTGCAAAAAAAAGTTTCTTTTCAAGAAACAACGACAACGACAACAAGAAGCTCAAAAAAGGGGGAAAAAAGACTTAAATTTACCTCATTAGGGGATGCAGGGTGAGCCCCAGAAGAAGCAAAGAATGAATTATCACTGTTATTACAAGGTGGCACAAGAGTTTCACAAAAGGAAGAAATAGTTTGAATTTGAGAAGAAGAGAAGCCATGTGTATAGCTACTGTTAATTCTTCATCCTTTTAATGAAGAATGACATTCTGTTTCCTTCACCATATTTGTTAGTAATACCTCAGCTTTCTTGTTTTTGAGTTATCCTATAATGTCAGAGGCTAAAAATGAGTATTTATATATATAGTACATATCACAATTGTGGTAGGTTTTGATATATCAAATCCTAATAGGCTTGGGAATCCCTTTCCTACTAATATCGGGATTAATTTTAGTTTGAGTTTATTTCATATTTAATCGAAATAAAATTATAAAATAGGTTATTCGGGATTTTAGTATTGTTATAGTGAAATTATTTTAAGATAATTTGTTCTCGAACCAACGAATCTTAAATGTGTTCCTTCTATTTTTTCTTTGAACTAGTTTAATGTTATTTTAAATTTTCTTATCAATTTCATCTTCAGATCAATTACACTTTCGTCGTGGTGCAACAAGTCAATTGCGTGAGCCAAGAGGACACATTGAAAAATTTAATTATATGCATTCTTCATGTAGAAATATAGTAGAGCATACATTTGGTGTTTGGAAAGCAAGGTGGTCTATTTTGCGAGATATGTCTTATTATAATATTGATACTCAAAGGGACATCGTACTTGCTACTATGGCCATTCACAATTATATTAAACAAAAATGCAATGTGGATGATGCATTTCAAACGGCTGAGGATGAGAGATATATTCCATCGGTTGACTCCGAATTTGGCTCAAGTTCAAACACTAACAATGAAGAAAACAATATGGAAGAACAAAATGATACTTATTGGATGGGGCTTCGTGACATGATTGCTAATGAAATTGGTAACGTTTGATGTTTGTATTATTTTAGTTTTTCCACTTTTATGTTAGTAAAGTGTTCTCTTTCATTTTGATATTTGTATTTGAATCAAACAACTTATTTTTGAAATATGAATTAATATTCTTCTTATAAGTGATTTGTTGATAAAGAAGTATGTGGATGATAGACAATTACTATTATTAATGAATGAAAATAAAATAAATTTTAAATCTTTCAAGTGATCTATTCAAATTATATATTATTAAAATGTAAAATAAGTTGCACATATAACTTAAATAAAAATTTATATTCCTCTTATAAATAATTTGTGATAATAAAAAAATATGTGAATGATAGACAATTATTATTACCTATGGATGAAACTAAAATAAATCTTAAATCGTTCTTTGATCTATTCAAATTATATATCTTTAAAATCTATAATAAGTTTATATTCCTCTTATAAATAATTTGTGATAAGAAAGAAATTGTGAATGATAGCAAAATATAATTATTTATGGCTGTAAAATATAAATTAATTAATTTTTATTATGTTAACAGCTTTTAAGGGTATTTCAGACATTTTGATTTAAAAAGCTATTTATCAGCACTTATTTGCCAAACACATCAACAACTTTCTTTTTAATTTCAGCACTTTTATCCAAACACATAACTGCTTATTTTAAAAATAAGTTTCAGCACTTTCAAAAGTACTTTTTTAAAGCTGCTTTTATTAAGCCCATCCAAACGGGCCCCAGGTCAAACTCTAAAATAATATTATTTAATATAATTTTTCAAGGTCTTGATACAAAACTTTAGAAATAAACCAAAATAATAAATAGTACAAAAAGTGTATGTTCTTTCTTCGATAAATATTTATAAGGGAACTAGTAAAAATACAAAGACGTAAACTATTAATTTCGTCTCCAAATTATAAATAAACACTTATTTTTTGAGAATTTAAGAATTTATTTCGCCCATCAAAAAATTTAAAACTTTAATTTCCTTAATACGTTTTTACTTAAAAAAGGACTATTTTTGAACTATTCTTGAAGCCGCCGGCGAACTAAGCAGCCGCCATAACCGCATACAGATCGGAAAAATCATCGGAAAATCACTCCGGTGAGTCAATTTTCTGTTTCTCAGTGAATTTGTTTTCTAATTTTGCTTTTCTGCTGATTAAAAACAGAGTTAAATGAACAATAATCCGGTTTTGCACATGAAAAATTTCAGTTTTCAATTCGATTTCTCATTTTTAGTTGTAAAGATTCAAACTTTTATGAGTGAATCCAAAATCTACTGCGAAATGCTAACTAAGTGATAGTTCACAACATGTTCGACAAAATGTGTAACTGAACTTCATGTTATTTCATTCATTCTTGTAGTTTATGTTATTCAGGTATGGATATAGGTCATTGCCATCTTGATGGAAATGCTGATGCTGTGGAGTTTTGTCCACACGAATCATTTCAAAATGTTCTAGCAGCATGTACTTATACTTTACAAGAAGGAGATCAACCTGGTAGAACTGGTAGTATATCCCTGTTTGATGTTGATGCTAATTTGAGTCGCCTTAGTTTGATACATAGAGTACAAACAGCTGGTATATTTGATATAAAATGGAGCCCCATCGGTGGAATTGTGGGGCCATTACTGGCTCAAGCTGATGCTGATGGTTATGTTAGAGTTCACAAACTTGAATCTTGTTTGGATGAATCACAAGTTCCTGGTTTGTTTAAGCATCTCTTGTCGTGTTTTATGTTATATTTATCGTTAAAGGGCAAGTGTTACATGAGGGAGAACAAGCCTAATTTAGTTTTTTTATGTACTTTGAAAATCAAGTTATGCAGTATCTGGAATGAAATGAGTCTAGTGTTGAGAAATGCGTCTAGTCTAACTTGGAATCGAGGTGTAGTATGTTGTTGTATTGGATCAGAGGCATATAAGGAAGCCCCCAGGTTGCTATCGGATTAGAAATAGATAGCTTTGGGAGATATCATTTTGTTGCTTTTATCAAAAATATATTGGTAAAAGCACTGAAATACACTTGTATGAGGTTGAAGGTACTTTATAGCAGTTATATGTAACGGAGAAGAAGGAGATAATGGAAATCGTTTAGTAATGTGTAGATTGGAGGAAATGCTTCATTTGGCACTTTATTTTTAATAAACAGCTGAAGCACTAACATGACAGGATCTTATTGTTATTACAGGGAATAGTTTACTGGAGATAAGCGACGAACATGTCAGTTCCTCTATGTGTTTGTGTATAGACTGGAATCCATCAGCTACATCCCTTGCTGTGGGGCTTTCAGATGGAACAGTCTCGATAATTTCATTCCTCGAGTCTCAGCTGAGCATTTCCAGAGACTGGAAAGCGCATGACTTTGAAGTTTGGGCTGCCTCTTATGATATCCACCAACCACAGTTGGTGTATACAGGTTCAGATGACTGCAAATTTAGTTGCTGGGATTTGCGAGATGATCCCTCTAACATAGCATTCCAAAACAGAAAAGTTCACACAATGGGAATTTGCTGCATTACTAAGAGCCCAAATGACCCTTATACCATACTCACCGGTAGCTATGATGAACACCTAAGGGTATGGGATGTAAGATCAACCGCAAAACCTGTACATGAGACGTCAATCTCCTTAGGTGGAGGGGTTTGGAGAATTAAGTATCATCCTTCTGTACTGGACCTAGTCTTGACTGCTTGTATGCACAATGGATTTGCAGTTGTCAAAGTTAAAGGCGACCAAGCTGAAGTGGTTGAAACCTATAACAAACATGGCTCCCTGGCATATGGAGCAGATTGGCAAAGAGGTCGTCTAGAGAAGAATAATGTCATCGCTACTTGCTCATTTTATGACCAGCTCCTTCGTGTATGGATGCCAGAAGGTAATATTCTGAAATGACCCTATGTTCTAGGTTGAATATGCTTCTCTTTCAATGGCCGCCCAAATGACTAGGATCATCAGGCTACTGTACCCCGATTTAAATCTTTAGTCGAAGGTATTCCCCTACCACATAATTTTCTTTAGAGATATGAAAAGTGACATAATTTAACCAGAATATGAAGGCTGGTAGCAGCATTGTCTTCTTATTTTCTTAAAACTTATAACATTAAATGTAATCATATCGATGATCCATGAAACTAGATGACTTTTAGTTTGTATTGAAGTAGACTAGTCATGTTTGCCATCTGAATAATCTACCAGCCAATTTGCTCTCCAAACGACTGATGATGATAGTAGACGTTCAGTCTTCCATCCTGATGACTGAAGCTGTGACAGAATTGTGAAAGAAACAAGATACTTAGCTCAATCTTAAAACAGAAACTGCACAGCTATCAAGTTAGGGAAAATTTGGCATGACAAAATTGACTTATATGTGGGCGACTTCTGCACCCAAGGGTGCAGCCATGGTCAATGAAGTGAGAGGAGAACCCCGAGATCTCATGTTCAAATCTCAGTGGAAGCAAAAAAACACCAGGTGATATCTTCCAATATGCCTAAATCTTGAGGGGCAAAAAGAACTGAGTTTAAAAATAAATGGGGCATGTTGTTGATTGAAGTTTGATTATTTAAGATATGGGTCAATAGAGTTTTTAAGTGGGTCGGCTAGAATTTAGATGGATCCGGGTTTGATTTGGACAAATTTAATGAAAAGATTAATTATTTATTTATAAAAAAATCTGTTAAGTGAAAGGGTAATATAGGTCCATATAGATAGGTGGAAGGGTATTTTTGAGCTCAAAGGTGGATGAACGGTATTTTTGTTCCATTTTCTATATTTGAAAGATATTTTAGGCCTTTCTCCGATAAGTAAAAATAAAAAAATTCAAAAGTTTAAAAAACACAAAATATGTGATCCTTTAGTTAAGATTATTTTTTTCTAGTTAAAAAAAAAAGAGTAAGATTATCATAATATATTGATAAAGTAACATAAAACCTAACATAATAAAGTAAAATTTGGGTGATTACTTTTAAAATCACTCAACTTTTTGTTAAAATTAACTTATTAATATGAAACGTAAACTAATAACTTCTTGTTATAATAAGTCGAAACACACTAATTAATTATGAAGTCCAAAATGAAAATGAAGGGGAATAAGTCGAAAAATAAAGATACAAAAAAGATTATTTTTTTTAAAAAAAAGAGTATAATTTAATTTGAAAAAGGATAAAAAAGAAATACTATATGACAAAGAACATTGACTAACACTAGGAAAAAGACAAAAATAATAAATTTCTATTTCAACTTTCAACAATCACCCAATAAATAAGGTGAGTGCTATATATTTTATTTTGACACTGCCATTTAATTCATACGCGTTATTTAATTTTTTCTCAATGTGCATCCATTCCAAAATAATCTCAAATATATCATATTTAAAATTTCACATAATAGATAAAGTTAAAATATACATATATAATTTTTATAACAAATATAAACACATTAAATAATCATATTTAAAATTTCACATAATAAATAAAGTTAAAATATACATACGTAATCTTTATAACAAAATATAAACACATATTAAATAACGATATCAAAAGAGACTTTATATTTCAATCATTGACCCTTCATTTAGGTACATTGTAGCATAGACAATTGTCCACATGCAATTTGACCTCCCAAGATATTACTTCTCCGTCTTAATTTATATGTAATTTTTTTAATTTACACTTACATTGAAAAATGATATAATTTTATATTTTTATCCTTATTTAATTTTTCTGAAACTCAAGTTTACCATCAATGAATATGAATTAATTCACTTTAAATAATTAATTTAATCAGTGAACGCAAATTATTTACTTACTTTTCTTTAAGTTGATCAAATATATATTTTACAGATTAATAACTCACAAAAATAAAAAAAACTATATGATAATTTATGTATTAATTTTAGGATGGCATATACAATAGGACGAAGAGAGTTATACTGTAATTTATCCACATTTTGTGTACTTTATATATGAAAATTTTAACTCCACCGTTAAACCGATAAAAGATTCTGACAACTTGAATCACAGCTAAGAATAACAACAATCATTATTGAGTTATATATCTTATTGATATGCAAGTCCCAAATATAATGGAATTTATATATACACTCTGTTTGGAATTACCAAAAAGGGAAAAAACTCATTGCTTCCCATTTTCCCAATACCAAATCACTCTTTGCTTTGCCTCTTCTTCTTTAAAAAGATTCAAAATTGGTGTTCATTTTGAAGTTCCATTGTTGTTAAAAGTGGGGTTCTTGATAATTTTTTGGTGGGGTCTGATAATAGGTTGGTGATCTATCTTTTTCTTTGTAGTGATAAAATAAAAATCAAATCTTTTTCTTTTTTCCTTTATGTTGCTTGTGTTTGCACGTTTGTAGATATTGTTTATTGTTAAAAGATTCAGTTTTTTTTGGATTATTATAATAAGTTCTTGATACCCTTTTGACATGGTGAATGGTTGTTTTGTTTGAGAAGAAAACAATGGATATTTGGTGGCCCAAATGGTGGTTAAGTCCAAAGAAATGTTCACTTTTTTGTGTTTTTTTATTTTTCTTTTTGTTAAAGATTCTTGATACCCTTTTGCAATATGATATGGTGAGTAAATTGGATTTTCATGTTTGAGAAGAAAGATTTGATTTTTATGTGGAAATGGTTTCTGAAAGCTATAATTTTGTAGTCAATTGTTTACTTTTAGATAGAAAATTTCTAGGTGTAAGGTTTGCATACACTTTCCAGACCCCACTTTGTAGGACTAGACCATGTATGTTGTTGTTGTTTGTGCTATATTCAGGTTGTTCATACATTTGTTTTCAAGTTTTTAGGGAATTTTGTGAGTAAAGTTTCTGTCTTTGTGGTTTCCTAGGATGCAGACAGATATGTATATGACAAACATAAGATCCCTGTCTATGGGGATGTGGGCCCCATGGCAGTGGAGGAGTTGTTTTGCTGATTTTCTCTTCTCTACTTCCATTGATGCAGGCAATGAATTTGGGATGTGTTAATCTGTTGTATCAATTTAAAAGATTGAATCTTTAATGTTTGCTATGCTTAATTTAAGTTGAGAGTCCATCGGAAACAACCTCTCTATCTCTATGAGGTAGGGGTAAGGTTTGCGTACACTCTAATTTTGCACTGGTATGTTGTTGTAATCTTCCTCTTTTTTTGGTCCTTTCTTCTTTGGATAGGATTATTGGAGCCTTACCAAGTTGGCAGTTTTTTCACCAGAAAGGGTCTTATCTAGTAGATTCAAGATGTATATGGTTGAAAGCAAAGGTGGTGCTATAGCTTGTATGCTATTTTCTTTGTTATTGTTAGGGACGTGGCCAGCTCTATTGACTTTACTCGAAAGGCGAGGTCGTCTTCCTCAACATACTTATCTTGATTATTCCATTACCAATCTATTGGCTGCTGTCATCATTGCTTTAACCTTAGGTCAGTTTGGGCCAAGCACACCAGAAAGGCCTAATTTTCTCACTCAACTCTCTCAGGTTAGTGCCCTTCAAAGCTAATATACCAGCTGTAGTTTTTAGGACTATGTTTCTTGTATTTGATTTAATGCATTGTTCAATTGGAAAATGGTTAAGGGGACCTTGACGTAACTGGTTAAGTTGTTGTCATGTGACTAGGAGGTCACATGTTCGAGCTGTAGAAACAGTCTCTTGCAGAAATGCAGGGCAAGACTGCGTACAATAGACCCTTATGGTCTGCCCTTCCCCAGAACCCCGTGCATAGAGGGAGCTTATTTCACCGGGCTACGATTGGAAAATGGAATGTATACAGGCACCTTTTTGACACGATAAAATGTAAAAAAAGCAAATTAGATTACTATTCTCTTCCTAGATAGCATATACTTCTGATTGATATGCCGCACTAACTTGTACTCCTATTACTTTTTAATAGAGATAGATATCTGCTTTTATCAATGAACATTGCAGGATAATTGGCCCAGTGTCTTGTTTGCAATGGCTGGAGGGATGGTCCTCAGCCTCGGGAACCTCTCAACTCAATATGCTTTTGCCTTCGTTGGTTTGTCAGTCACTGAAGTTGTCTCTGCCAGCATTACAGTTGTTATAGGTATCAGTTTAACTTCAGCAACTTCTATTTTCCTGAAGCCGGTACAAGGTGTTGGAAAGATGACATGTGCTATTCCTTTAATTATGACAGGAACAACCTTGAATTATTACCTTGACGACAAAATTAACAAAGCTGAAATTCTGTTTTCTGGAGTTGCATGCTTCTTGGTTGCCGTTTGTTTAGGCTCTGCTGTTCATTCGTCCAACAACGCTGATAACAAAACCAAGCTTGATAATTATTCAAATGACTGTAAAGACGGAGTCAGGTATGCATTAGTATGCTATCATACTTCCCTTGTTAATTCCTACAATGTTTATGGTTTCCAATCTTCTGATCATTTCAAGGAAATCGACCTTCTTTTTGGATTTAGGTTGTCGTAATGATTTCATGTATACGTGTAGAGCTAGATGACTTGCATGTGATGAACTAATGCAATTCCTCATCTCTTTGTGTGTCTTCTCATGTTCCTCTAGTTATAAGAGTAAAAAGTGCAGGATATAATTATATGTACTAAAATTCTGTCAGGCATATATACACGTCTACGCTGTTATAGAACTTGATCAATAATTGCAGAAAATTGATGTCCAACTTAATTGCTCATTTGCAGGACTAATGGAGTTACTTCCTTCAAACCAACAAATTTTAATCAAGGTATTGTGAGCTTGAGCATCTAAAATATGATTCTTATATCTTAGATTTATTTACAAGGTTTCGCAATACTGAATATCTGATCAGGTGGTACAAATGGTTTGGAGGATGGAGATGCTTCTGAGAAGACAAAATTTGGGACTGCGGCTTTCCTTATAGAACTTGAGAATACGAGATCAATCAAGGTCGGAATTTCTCTTCTTATTGCATTTTCATGCTCACACTTTATTGCTATACTTGCCTATAAGTCTCTAACTAGACTAAGAAGATTCTTGGCAAACACGAATGTAGTTTAGTTACAAGTGTAACAAACAATAACAGAATAACCTACTAATGTTTTTGTGAAGCATATTGTAGTTACATCCTAATTGTTAAATTCGTGTATGTTTACAGGTTCTCGGGAAGGGCACGTTAATTGGTTTGACTATAACATTCTTTGCTGGGATTTGTTTCTCTATGTTCTCGCCTGCGTTCAACCTAGCCACAAATGATCAATGGCATACTCTCAAAGATGGAGTTCCACACTTGACTGTCTATACAGCATTTTTCTACTTCTCATGCTTTTGTTTCATCATTGCCATGGTTTTGAACCTCACCTTCTTGTACTACCCTATACTAAATGCACCCAAGTCATCGTTCACGGCTTATCTCAACGACTGGAATGGCAGAGGTTGGGCCCTTTTGGCTGGACTTGTGTGTGGCTTTGGTAATGGTCTCCAATTCATGGGAGGTCAAGCAGCTGGATACGCAGCTGCAGACGCTGTTCAGGTTCGTGCATTTATCAACCAATTATACTTTTACTATACATCAACTACGCCTCATTTCGTTGACTATATGAATCCACTATGACACAAGGAACCTTCCTCCTTTATCCAAGTTCATCACCGCTCTGCAAAATTCTTATAACGGAGTCATTATTCCCAAAAAAATGACGTCTTTCTATTTTTTGGAAACTATTTAACTTTCAACGTCCTATTTTACCAATGATATGACTTTACATACACACAAACATCATCATGACATATTTAAGACCATAAGTTTCGGCAGATCTCTTTCTTTTTTTTCTTAAACTCCGTACTCAGTGAAATAGATTCGCATAAGATGTAGCTTAGGGACTAGGGAGTATATGTTATCGGATTGATTACTCGTATATCATTCTATGTATATTCATTTGAAATATGTGTCGAATTTCAGGCATTGCCTCTTGTGAGTACATTTTGGGGGGTGATGTTGTTTGGAGAATACAGAAGATCATCAAGGAAAACATATACACTTCTTGCAGGCATGTTGTTAATGTTTACAGCAGCTGTTGCTATTCTCATGGCATCATCAGGGCATCGCAAATAGCGCGATATAGCGTAGTTGTAAGAATATGTTCTTCTGTACATATTATGTTTACATTTCCTTCTTGTCGCGACCCCTAAAAGTAGGGAGAAATAATTTAATCGGAGAAAACAGGAGGATTGATTTTAGTTAACTCCTCTCGTTTTTATGATAGGTGTTTGACTCAACATAGAGTTACAAAAATGTTCATTTGGCTTAATGTATTATTGAATGTATTTTCAAGTGTGAGTTCCTGATAATAATTGTGTCAAATTCAGTTCTTTTATAGTAATATATATATATATATCAACATTTGAAGCTGCAAAACTATAGCAAAATGAGGATTTATGAGACTAACAACCAGCGTAAAACTAGTCAATTTGTAAAGAATTTTTATCATGCGTTATGATTTTAAATGAAATGATATGAATTGTTTGTCTTTGTATTTGTAGATGAATTCAAAACAGTGCTTTTAGTATATAATAAACGGTTAAGTTTTTCGTGTAATACTTTATTCTTTATGAAATATTTAACAATTTATAATTATTAGCTTTAACAAAAGCAATGATTTTTTCAACTGTAAATGTCAATTTTTTATCAAATCATAAAATATCACATATAAACCTTTAAAAAGTCATGTCAAACTCTAGAATAATAATATATTTAGTATAATTTTTCGAAGTCTCGATACAAAATTTTAAAAATAAACCAAAAATAATAGATACTACAAAAAGTGTATGGTTCTTTTTTCAATAAATATTTATAAGAGAACTAGTAAAAATGCAAAAATATAAATAATTAGTTTCGTCTCCAAATTATAAATAAACACCTCATGTTTTGAAAATGAATTTAGGAGTTTATTTCCCTGGTCAAAAATTCAAGACTTTAATTCCCTTAGTATATTTACCTAAAAGGATTATTTTTGAACTAATCTGAAGCCGCCGGTGAACTAAGCAGCCGCCATTATTAGCACATACAGATCGGAAAAATCATCGGAAAAACACTCCGGTGAGTCAATTCTCTGTTTCTCGATGAATTTATTTTTTAATTTTGCTTTTCTGCTGATGAAAAACGCAGTTCAATGAACAATAATCCGGTTTTACAACTGAAAATTTCCAGTTTTCAATTCGATTTATCATTTTTAGTTGTAAAGATGATCCAAAATCTATGGCCAAAAGCTAACTAAGTGATAGTTCACAACATGTTCGACAAAATGTCTAACTGATTCACTAGTTTCTGGGTACGCGCCACGTGCGTGTGGCCATATAAATAAAAATATTTTTGTGAAGATTGTATATTAGCAATATTTTTAAGTTATATTATGTGTTATAAAATAGAAAATACAAATTACATGTTCTTAAAATTGATAAGCATCCTATATGGTATGTTTTTGTTTCTAAGATCCAAAATCCAAAAAACTATACAACTACAATATTTAAATGAATAAGTGAAATGTTATGTGCCACGTTAATGAAATATGTGTAAAATCAGTAACATAGAGAAATCTTTTACCATAAAATTAATGTTGTGTGTTGCACGTATTAAGCCCTAACAAGGAAATTAAATAATAAGTGTCATGAGTGTATTCTTCACTAAGAAATTTCTTTGACGAATCCAACAACATCCATAGCTGAAATTCTTGCACAAATCCAACAACGTTCATAGCGTATTTTAATAGCCTTTAACTTTGACATTAATTGAGAAAAAACTGCTCAGAAAATTTATATACTCTTCTTTAGAGCCCATAAAAATGGAGAGGGTACTTGAGGAAAATGAAAACTATTCTTGGCTTTATATAATACTTTCACTTTAAATGATTAATGAGTCTCTTTAGCTTCTTTTCATGTATTTATCATTGAAAATAACATATATTAATATATCAACTATGAGATTCATTGTATTGAAATCTACAATTTTTAAGATTCTAGCAATGTAAAGGTAACTGCTTCTATATTTTAGTTAATGTGCAACTTAAATCTCTACCTATTTGCTCTCATTAACTAACATTTGTCTCTTCATTTTCTTTAACATTTAGATTATTTAATTTTCATAACTGTTCAAATATTCTCAATTCATTAATAGTAAAAAAAGTTTACTGCTCAATATTTTTTCAAAAATAAAATAATCAAATATGAATATAACATTTTTATTTAGTATAGGGATAAAATGATAATTCAACTTTACATCTTGGAGCTTTCCACTTATAATATAATATGATTATTGCAGTTTATGTTATTCAGGTATGGATATAGGCCATTGCCATCTTGATGGAAATGCTGATGCTGTGGAGTTTTGTCCACACGAATCATTTCACAATGTTCTAGCAGCATGTACTTATACTTTACAAGAAGGAGATCAACCTAGTAGAACTGGTAGTATATCCCTGTTTGATGTTGATGCTAATTCGAGTCGCCTTAGTTTGATACATAGAGTACAAACAGCTGGTATATTTGATATAAAATGGAGCCCCATCGGTGGAATTGTGGGGCCATTACTGGCTCAAGCTGATGCTGAGGGTTATGTTAGAGTTCACAAACTTGAATCTTGTTTGGATGAATCACAAGTTCCTGGTATGTTTAAGCATCTCTTGTCGTGTTTTATGCTATATTTATCTTCAAAGGGCAAGTGTTACATGAGGGAGAACAAGCATAATTTAGTTTTTTTTATTTACTTTGTAAACCAAGTTATACAGTATCTGGAATGAAATGAGTCTAGTGTTGAGAATTGCGTCTAGTCTAACTTGAAATCGAGGTGTAGTATGTTGTTGTATTGGATCAGAGGCATATAAGGAAGCTCCCAGGTTGCTATATGATTAGGAATAGATAGCTTTTGGAGATATCATTTTGTTGCTGTTATTAAAAATATATTGGTAAAAGCACTGAAATACACTTGTATGAGGTTGAAGGTACTTTATAGCAGTTATATGTAACGGAGGAAGGAGATAATGGAAATCGTTTAGTAATGTGTAGATTGGAGGAAATGCTTCATTTGGCATTTTATTTTTAATAAACAGCTGAAGCACTAACATGACAGGATCTTATTGTTATTACAGGGAATAGTTTACTGGAGATAAGCGACGAACATGTCAGTTCCTCTATGTGTTTGTGTATAGACTGGAATCCATCAGCTACATCCCTTGCTGTGGGGCTTTCAGATGGAACAGTCTCGATAATTTCATTCCTCGAGTCTCAGCTGAGCATTTCCAGAGACTGGAAAGCGCATGACTTTGAAGTTTGGGCTGCCTCTTATGATATCCACCAACCACAGTTGGTGTATACAGGTTCAGATGACTGCAAATTTAGTTGCTGGGATTTGCGAGATGATCCCTCTAACATAGCATTCCAAAACAGTAAAGTTCACACAATGGGAATTTGCTGCATTACTAAGAGCCCAAATGACCCTTATACCTTACTCACCGGTAGCTATGATGAACACCTAAGGGTATGGGATGTAAGATCAACCGCAAAACCTGTACATGAGACGTCAATCTCCTTGGGTGGAGGGGTTTGGAGAATTAAGTATCATCCTTCTGTACTGGACCTAGTCTTGACTGCTTGTATGCACAATGGATTTGCAGTTGTCAAAGTTAAAGGCGACCAAGCTGAAGTAGTTAAAACCTATAAGAAACATGGCTCCCTGGCATATGGAGCAGATTGGCAAAGAGGTCGTCTAGAGAAGAATAATGTCATCGCTACTTGCTCATTTTATGACCAGCTCCTTCGTGTATGGATGCCAGAAGGTAATATTCCCGAATGACCCTATGTTCTAGGTTGAATATGCTTCTCTTTCAATGGCCGCCCAAATGACTAGGATCATCAGGCTACTGTACCTCGATTTAAATCTTTAGTAGAAGGTATTCCCCCACTAACTCCTTCTACCTAAGGTGAATTTGGTGTCTTTCTGGTCAGTCATGGAAGCAATCGTCCCAACCATTGTAAAATAAGAGCACCTGGCTTTGCCCATTCACAAGGACTGGGACTCGATTCTGTGTCCAAACATAACATGCCAGCAGTTGTGGTCACCATCACGGGTACTCAAGATATTGGTTGCTCGATCAACCAAAATTGAATTCAGACATTTTTATTTCTTGTTAACCAACATTTCAATTAAATGTTTCTTCAGGTATTATTGTTGTCCTTTTAGCAATGTAATTTAACTTGTACACTTCACTCATCAAAATTGCCAAACAATTCATTGTTGTTATACTCTCTTCTTTTACCACATAATTTTCTTTAGAGATATGAAAAGTTACATAATTTAACCAGAATATGAAGGCTGGTAGCAGCATTGTCTGCTTATTTTCTTAAAACTTATACCATTAAATGTAATTATACATTTCATATCGATTATCCGTGACCACCTGTAGAATTACACTCCATCTACAAGTAGTAAAATCCACACCCCTAAAAAGGCGTCTTGCCGAAATTCCTCTCATCTAAAAATGATTATATTAGATGGAGGACACTTTTTGGAAAGGAAACATTTCACGGCTCAAACCTGTGATCTATAAAGTCACATGAAAACAACTTTACGGTTGCTCCATGACTCCCTTTTACACCGGGAGGATACCACTTGAATAGTACAACATAAATATCATTGTACAAGTCGAGTTGTGACAATAGGTGATAAAATACTTGTACAACCCTAGTGTACATCACTTGTCCCAAGGGAGCATTCAAAAGTACCAAACATCTCTAGATTTTTCCCTTCTAACAAAGACAAAGCTATACAGGCATCAAGCCCTACTTGGAGTTTGACCTACATAACATATATTAAAGGCCAAAAAATTACAACTTTGATTTCAAGATTATCCTGGACCTACTTAAAATTCCAATAAAACAAGAGTTTCTGCAAGATCATAGAAACTATCCATCGAATGCTATTCCTTTGAACACAACATGTATAAGCTGGGCTAAACTTTTACCTTCTCAATGATCATTGGAAGATCCAAGACATACTGAATGATGACTTGAAATCACCCCAAGTCGTAATTTGAAAGCATCTGACTGTAACTAGATGACTTTTAGTTTGTATTGAAGTAGACTAGTCATGTTTGCCATCTGAATAATCTACCAGCCAATTTGCTCTCCAAACGACTGATGATGATAGTAGACGTTCAGTCTTCCATCCTGATGACTGAAGCTGTGACAGAATTGTGAAAGAAACAAGATACTTAGCTCAATCTTAAAACAGAAACAGCACAGCTAGCAAGTTGCGGGAAATTTGGCATGACAAAATTGACTTATATGTGGGTGACTTCTGCACCCAAGGGTGCATCCATATGGTCAATGAAGTGAGAAGAGAACCCTGAGATCTCATGTTCAAATCTCAGTGGAAGCAAAAAACAGAAGGTGATCTCTTCCAATCTGCCTAAATCTTGAGGGGCAAAGTAACCTGGTACCTGTGCTGGTGAGAGGTAATAGGTACTCTGAGGAGAAGACGAGTTGTGCATAAGCTGGCCCAAAACATCACTATCACAAAAAAATGTGGGTTGACTTCTTATCGGCATTTGCACTTCTCCTCTTCTACACCATTCGCCAGCTTTCACATTTTTTTTCTTTTTGATAAAGAGTGGTCCAGGTCAACTTGTGTGCACCTCGACTAATTCCACGGGATACCTCCCACCATTTGCCAACTTCACTTTTCAGATACAAATTTTAGCATATGAACTGTTTTGTGATGACACATAATGGAACATCAACCTATTTAGGTGGTATTTGCTTCAAAATATTGATAAACTGATTTTTTCAAAAAAAAATTGGTAGTTGGCTATGCTTCAGTAATTGTAATTTGTAAAAACAGTGAATATATAATGAGATCTCCTCTCTAAAAGGAGCTTCTGGTGTAGACAAATACCTTCAGAACAAAGACTTCATAATGCTTATCCATCCATGATTGGCTTTCCGAAGACATGGATCCATCTTGATCATCTAGTTTTGCCATGACAAGAGCATGGATGAATGATTGTAATATATCAGCTCCTGCTGAATCTTTATGAGTAATAATCCTGATAATATCCCCTTTTTGTTGAAGTAAATATTTCTCTAGAAAGATGAAAGAGAAAATATAAGCAGAATTCTCAGCTCAAGTAGTTTAGCTTGAAAAAAACGGTGAATATATCTATCAACCTTTCTTGTAATGTGATCCAGCAGATTGTAATAGGTCAACCCTATCCATCAAAGACAATTTGTTACTCAACTGCCCAAATATTCAACACACTGCTTTTTAACAATCTAGGAGCAGTATTGAAAGTGCATTAGGGAGCCACTTCAGAGAAAAATACATTAACCATAAAGCTTGAGCTTAGGAAGCATATCAAGGCACCATTTAACGGAACATGCTATTTGATGCTGGCTAATTAACATTACAAGATTTTCATTTGCATTTCAACATTACATGGTCATGAGTGATATCAATAAGCCTTATCAAATGCAAAATAAAAGGAAAAGGAATTTAAGGAAAGAAACAATATTAATCTTATGGATTTTTTTAATAAAGAAGGAAATGTCTAGAAGAAAACTGAAAAGGAGTTTTCCTTTTCCTACTTCAAATATATAATTTTTATGATCTCTAGATTACAACACTCTATACTGTTTGTATATCTTCGGTCTTAATAAGAAGCAAATTCAATTGTTAACAAGTAAAGAAGAAGAAAATATTGTTTCTTCTCTGCTACTATGACATCAACAGATATGGATGCAAATTAGTACTAAGAAACATGAAAACTCACATAGCAAGGCTGTCAAGTGAAGAAACTCTGACACCTAAACGTACTTGCTTGTATAGAGAATCACCACCCTTTAAGTTCCATGAGGTCATCCATAAAGGTAGAACGTGCTCCATGGAAGAGACCTGCTTTGGAGAGAGAACTGAAACCAATGCATGAAACCTCCAGATAAGTGAACTAATGTTTTTTTGGGATAAGTAACTAATGTAATTAGACATTAACCACAAGATTCACATACTTTTTTTTCTGCATGCATATTCAAAGACTCATGTTTGCAACATTCAGCACACAGAGGAACTCTAATGGTTAATGATTCTATTGCAAAAAGCAAAAGCAACAGAAAATTTGAGTCATTTTAGACTCACAACATCATGAGATATTCCTACTCAGATGATATTCTAGGGCATGGATACAGACATACAGTTATCCCTTCTGATGACTATGATAAAATTAAGATGATCTACTAACCTTGACCTGTCTTGACGAAATGTGATAAAACAATGGAGCATCTTTCACAGTTCAGAGTATTCAGCGAAAGACAACAGACAGCCTTGTAGTTTGCTGCCAGATGCATGGAGTTAGTATGGCTTGCATTTTAGAAAGCTTCAGCTTTGCATTTTATAACTCACAGAAACAGAAAATTCAAAGTAAAGCATAACTAACCATACATATGGAACATAGTAAGAGACAAAAAGGATATCCAAATGGCAAACGAGTGGCCAATTGTAAGGCGTGCAAGAAGCATTCCTAAAGCCATCCCAATCATCGTAGCTAGAGTTTCTTGGCTTCCTTCCTATCAGAACAGGAAAAACGGATGCCAAGTCTGAGTAAAGGATTTCAGTACTTTGACACCTTACTATCTTTCTGAAATGAGTGCCGCCGTAAGATCTATGACAATACCTTTGCAGCTATATCTGCTGCATTGTTTTCAAGGGCAAAGTGCTGCGTCAAAGCTGCTCTAGTGGCTCCACTAGCAACACCAGCTAAATGGAAAGAAAATAGAGGAGATTTAGAGAACGAGTTCCATCAGTGCAACATATTTGGCCTCATTAATCAGAAAATTCATCTTCTAGTAAAAGATTTAAAGCTTAAAGGCTAGCCACCAAGGTTAAAAACATGCTTCAAACTTTTTAAAATTGTTGCCATATAATAACCAGTATCTAAATGAGATGAATTTCATGAAAACCTAGAGATCATAAAGCTACTGCAATTGAAATCTCATAATATTCCAAGTCAGAAGGACAAACAACGAAAGCAGTCAAGAAGAAAGTGAAGATTATAACTCCAGAGGAAATAAGTATCTATTACTGTATGTATTATGTAATCTAAACTTCGAAAGTATTTAACAGGTAGAACAGTTATGAAGTGTAAGGTCAAACTATTTACAATCTTCTGCTGCAAAATTGAAGACCAATACACCATACAAATATACAATATATGTGCAAGAGATCAGGATAGGGCGTTAAGCATTTTCATTTGTAAAGCCGTGACTGAAATGCAGAGTTTGATGCTTGACCTGTTATCTATCAGCTGCATTATGCAAGCTCTATTATAGCACTATTTGGAAGCTAGAAGTCATCAATAGGGGACTGGAAGTGACTCCACGAGCAATTTGTGTGGGAGAAAGAATAGACGAGGTTTTGAAGGAGAGGAAAGGGAATACTGCTACTGTAAATTATCATTCTAGTTTTTGCTCATAAGGACTCTCCAACCTATATAGATGAGTGTACTGCTCGCAGAATGGGACCCTTGTGCATGGAATTTGTCCTCCTTGTCAACAAGATCAATCTACTTATTCAGCAAGGAAAAGGTGCAATCCTCAGTAATTGACCCGCTCATGAAGGTGAAAAGTTCGTTCATGATGACGAGGACAGGAAATTAATCAGTGGCTGATTCTAATTCCCATTTCTTAGGTGAAAGAAATAGTGCAATCATCTTTTAAATGTCAAAGCTCATAATCTTAGATAAGACTATAATGAGAAGACTTATTGTTTCTGTAACAAATGCTAATGTGAAATTTTGAATAATTTAGGCACTTTAACAGAAATATTGTCATGAAATAGGAGCTGATGAACCTTTCCTGCAATGTTGGATTCACATACTGCAAGAAACTAGTTTTTAGAAAAAGAAAGTTCAATAGCTTTATATCGTTTTTGTACGACTCTTGGAACAAAGGACTAGACTAGTTTTTATGAAAAGAAAGTTTGATACCTTTATGTCTATTTTATGCGACTCTTGGAACAAGGACTAGATGATTGCAGTAAGAGCAACTCTACCATATAGCATCTTTTCAAAACTTGTGTTTCATTTTAAATATACACTATGAGATTCACCCATGTAATAAATCAAGACATGACAGATCAAGATAGTAAAAGAAGGCAGCATCTTTACATTGAATTACAAAGCGCATTTAGTACTTTCGGCAGGGTGAAGGATCTGATATATCAGACAATTCATGCTAACAGCCCCAACCCTAAAAAACAAAAGGCATTAGACAAACAGGTCATGCTAGACACAGGCAGACTTTACACTTTCTTTTATTAGAGGATAAGTGAACGATATTGCCATTTCAAATAGCAGATATTCACTTACTGAATGACCTTGATAGACTCCCTATGCAGACGATGAACACAAAGGCTGATGGAAATAAAGGAGATACAAGATCCATCAACATTCCTGCAAGAAATGCAAATGATTTTATTGTCATTGAGCGTTTCAGGAATGACAACAGAAGCACAAAATAATGTCATTTGACCTTCTAGAAACTGTTCTCTAATATTAAATAATTTGTTGCTGCATTTCTAAACTTAGTAAATCAATTAAAAGTACAAGAATAACCAGTACCCCATTACTTATACTCCCTTTGTCCTAATTTATATGACACTCTTTCTTAATTGAATGTCATAAAATATTTTGCACCATCCAACTTCTACACAACTTTTAATTTTCAATAATTTAAATTCACTAAACTGTTCAAATAAATTTTGATGTGACATCTTCTCTATCGACCAAATTTTTCTACCATTAATTTGCTATTTTTTTTTACTGTCACTAGAAACAAATGCACGTCAAAGAACATCTTAAACGCCATGGCCACTGGCCAGTCAAACATCATCATATAGTAATCGCATACACCAAAATAGGAAGTATATTTTCATATAATTTAGATAGAAAGAACAAAAAATAACTAGAGTTAACACAACATACAGTTGAAGGAGCATACCGAGATCATTCATGAGATCTGCCACCAAACGCCACATTTTGGCATTGCTGTCTAAATTAGAACCCTGAGAAAGAAAGCAACCACATCGGTCATTTTCAAACAAGTATTTACTATTCAATCAACATTAATAGTACGCTTGGTGTAAGAGGCAGGTCAAAAATACTGTCCAAGGAATGTTCTATTTAGCCCCATAGTATGCTGCAATCACAACTATCTTAGTAGGAAAAAATCATCATTTAATTTCATTTCCTTCATTTATGGGGAAGGAGTGTTGGTTTGTCATATATTTCATGTAGAGACGGTGAATGAAATGTTAAGAGTGCAAGTCTGATGAGAAATCGTTCATCCTCGAAGAAATGAGATGCTACTGTAGCTTCAGTTTTTAAAGGAATCAAGACATGCAATATTTGGTACCATAGGATCAATACAATACTGGAAAACTATACCAGAGAGAAAAGAACGAGACCTGGTAACAAGTGAACAAGACACCTCCAAGCATTCCAGTTAAATCTCGCAAGAACCACTGGAACATTTTTAATTTTTTCAAAAACATTGTCATCAAACTAGTATACAATGTAAAGTGCAATGAAAAAAATAATGTCAGACTCCACCTGAAACGTTGCCCCAATAACAGTAGCCGATTTCTCACCAACACCTATAGCACTTAGAAGAGCCTATATTTGTTTGAGCAGGAGAATTAGCCTTTAATATCACAAGTTACTCACATTAATACTGATATTCTCTTACTTGTGTAGAGAGCATCATCCGCACATACGTAGAAAGCCCCTGCAGTAACATAACAATAACATGAAAACAGAAAGATAGCACCGTGCTCAACTCCAATTGATAAACAGAAAATTAGTTTTATGGGCAACAAGTCTAACCTGCAATGAATCCCACACTTGAAAAGGAAAATAATCTGGAGTAACACTAGTTGGATACCCCTGTAAATAAATTGATAAAACAAAAACGAAAATCAGACAGAATAATCGATACAGATGAAACACACTCGACATCTCTTGCCCCTAAGAAAAAGAAACAAACTTCATGACTCCTTTCCATAAAAAATAAATCCTTTTCTTTTTGCTTTTACTCCATTAAACAAATACTATTACATAACTTGTTTATCTAACCTTATCCATCATTTCTCTACAAACATAATAAAAATCAAATCTTTTCGACATTTTTCTTACAACCACAGGCCACAACCAAATATCTCAGAACTGTTTCAACTTGGTAAACATTTTCCTTAAATCACCAAAAAAATCAAATCTTTTTTTCATATTTTGTTAAAATACCATTCAACTAAAATACTTCCAAAACTGATTTTGCCTTTCCTAAACATTCTTACACTCCTAAACAAACAATTAGACGTTAATGAGCTCATAATCATCCCTCATTAGTACTTGTGTAACAATGTGTGTGCAGACTTAATGTAAATATTCCCTCTGCTTCAATTTATATGTTTGATTTTAACTTGATACGAAATTTTAGAAAAAAATATACAAAATGTAGTACAATTGTGCATTTTTTTTAAAGCGGACAAAAAAGGAAATTAAGACGAACGGAGCTACTAGCGAGTATAATTTTTAAAAATTGGAACAGCGGGAATGTAATTTTGAGTTTAAGTGACCGGAAAACTTGCCTCGGGAACGAAAGCTTGGAGAATTCTTTGAGAGATATGAGTAAATGCGTTACTGGATCTTTGGATAGAGATCGAAGAATGAGAAGTGGAAGTTATGGTGGCCGTCTTCGTGAGTTTTGTCGACGAAGTTCCGTTCCATTCTTCGATCATCATCGCCGGCTCCGGCGCCGGAGAAGTGGAATTCACCTTTTGATCTCCCTCCATTGTGTTCGCCGGCGAGAAGTCAAACTGAAAGTCTTCACTTTTGCTTTCCACTGACAAAACTAAAACAAATTTATATATTTGTTTGTCAATCAATTTATCAAGGATAAAAGAAAAAAAATTAAAATAACTTTTTTTTAAATTATATTAAAAAGTTAAATTGAATTAACTAAAAAGAAAATAATTTCATGTAAATTGAAAAAGGGTAAAAATAGAATAAGTTGAAAAATGAAAATATATAATTGACATTTTCACTGTTCCATTTTAAGTTTAATTTTTTTTTATCGAATGTAATAACTCTAGAGAATTTAAAAAAGAGTTGAACGATAAAGATTAATTGTATGAATTTTACTAGTTACATCACATACTTACTTAAAAATTACACTCAATAAGATTAATTAAGTGTAGAGGTGTGGGGTGTGCACTATTTGCATTAAACCAAATAACCAAATCAAATTTTTATTCAGATTGGTGTTTTGATTTTTCAGATTGATTTTGGATTAATAAATTGTTTTGTTTGCTTTTTTGGTTTGATGTTGAATTTTAAAAATAAAAATTGAAAAAACAGAATTATATATATATATATNTTATATATATATATAAGTGTTTAGGTTTAGAATTAGATTAGAGGTAATCACTTTTTGTTCTTTTTTTGTTATCGCCTTTCATGATGATTACATCTATATTTATATATTTGTTTGTCAATCAATTTATCAAGGATAAAAGAAAAAAAATTAAAATAACTTTTTTTTAAAATTATATTAAGAAAATTAAATTGAATTAACTAAAAAGAAAATAATTCATGTAAATTGAAAAATGAAAATATATAATTGACATTTTCACTGTTCCATTTTAAGTTTAATTTTTTTTATTGAATGTAATAACTCTAGAGAATTTAAAAAAGAGTCGAACGATAAAGATTAATTGTATGAATTTTACTAGTTACGTCACATACTTACTTAAAAATTACACTCGATAAGATTAATTAAGTGTAGAGGTGTGGGGTGTGCACTATTCGCATTAAACCAAATAACCAAATCAATTTTTTATTCAGATTGGTGTTTTGATTTTTCATATTAGTTTTGGATTAATAAATTGTTTTGTTTGCTTTTTTGGTTTGGTGTTGAATTTTAAAAAATAAAAATTGAGAAAACAGAATTATATATATATATAAAATTAAGTTTTTAGGTTTAGAATTAGATTAGAGGTAATCACTTTTTGTTCTTTTTTTGTTATCGCCTTTCATGATGATTACGTCTATATTTTTTATTTGAACATCTTTAATAGAAATAGTTATAAATATTTTATTTTACGTTTTACTTATGATTTATATTAGAAAGTATATTTGAGAGATTCAATATTATTACTTTGATATGTTATTAATTATTGACATAATTGAATAACTAAACCTAAAAAAGTCGAATCGAGTAGAGGAAAATTGACTCAATCCAAATTTATTTTGGATCAGATTGAATTACACTTTTACAAAATCAAGAAATCTAAACCAAATAATACAAAAGCAAATTGAAAAATCGAATATACACCCTTGATCAAGTGGATTGTTTCATAAAGCTTTAAATACATGCATAAAAGAATTTAAAATAGTTTTGAAAGACTTTTAAATATTTATCCAATAATTATGAACTAAAGATTTTTTTAATTAAAAAAATAAACTTTCTTTAATAATTTAATTTAAAAATATAAAGTAAAACGCTAGAAGGAGGGCTTGAACCTCCGACCTTGTGGTTAACAGCCACACGCTCTAACCAACTGAGCTATTCCAGCTTGTTGTTATCAAAATCGAAAATACTTTTCATATATTTTGATGAGTAAATATTTTACGATTGCCTAAACTAAATATAACCGATAAATGTATAATATATGTATAAATCAGGCCTAATATGTGTATAATCTATGTAAAAACAAACAATTTAAAGTGTGAATCTAGGGGTTCATTCAGCGGAAAATAAAACAATTTATCCATGGTTAAAATTATTTTTTATTTATATATGATTACTTCTTCAAATTTTGAAATCCCGTTAAAAACATGTGTATAGATTTTTAACAAAGGCGACTTTGTACTTAACATAATTCAAAAACGGAACTTCTGATTGAGAATGGAAGAGTATTTATTACTCGATCACAAACTATAGTTTGAATTAAAATTTCTCCTATTTAGTTCTATCACTGTGCAAACTTTGAAAACTTAGCTGAATACAGTATTCACTTGCTGGAACCCTTGTTTGCTCTTCTTTTAAGGAGATTTGAAAATATTACTCCTCCACCAAAAAGAGCATACCCCACTTAGTCCGTTTGTGGTAACTCTTTAATTTTAACTGTCCACGTGATATTTTATAATTACAAAATTAAAAAATATGTTGATACTTTTTTCGTCCTAATTTATGTGATATTTTTCGAATTTCGAGATTTAAATAAGTCTATCTTTGACCATAAATTTTCATACTTGTAAATATCTTGAATTATCCATTATTGTGACTTATAGCACTTTTACGGAAGTTTATAAATCTATAGATTTCAGTTCAAAAAAATTAAAAGTTTCATGCATAATTACTGTTCAAACATAAAGGTTTGAACTCTCAAAAAATGAAAAGTGTCACATAAATTGAGACAGAATCAGTATGTTCTATGTATCTTTTAGTTTAAGATCATAATATTCAAAAATCTCGTATTTTCTTTCTTAAGCTCCGTATCAATTCAAAATAAGTGAGGTTTGTCTGTCACACTTAAAGAAGAGGCTCACTTTAATTTCCACATTCATCAGTATCTCAAAATCACTCTCTTTCCATACTTTTCATCATGTCATGTTTTAACAAAATCTTACTATTTTTTCTTTCATTTCTTCTAATTCATCCACTTGAATCTGTTCCAAGTATCATCCCACTAAATGGTTCATGTACTGATAAATGTGGCAACATTGTCCTAAAATATCCCTTTGGTTCTGGTTTTGGTTGTGGACATCCTGCATTTTCAAGATTCATAAAATGCACTACTTCTGGTGTTCTTCAATTCTCCACTACCTCTGGCATTTACACTATCTCCTCACTAGACTACTCAACAAACACATTTGTTTTAACTGACCCCTTTATGTCAACATGTTCCTCAATGCAGAATTCAGGCAGTTTTACATTGGATCATGATGATTCAAGTTTAACTCCCTTTAGTATTATGAAACAAAACATGTTTGTTCTACTAGGATGTTCAACAACATCTGCTGTGTTTGATCCAAAACAAGACTTGTGTGATGGCGGTTCGGGTTCAAATGTATGCAGGGGAATGTATTCTTGTAAAGGGGTGACTGGGATTGGATTAGAACCAAATGATCCTATTTCAACATGTTGTGTTTATGATCCACCAGTTCCTGTTGGTTCAGGTTATGGTTTGAACTTGCCTAGGCTTCAGTGTTCTTCGTATTCATCGATATATGGATTTGGAGGTGATGAAGGAGATCCTATGAAATGGGAGTTTGGGATTTCTTTGCAGTATAATAATTCATATTATGTTGATGAGTCTTGCAAGAACTGTGAGGATAGTGGTGGATTTTGTGGTTTTTCTGGTGCAGATGAGTCTTTTGCTTGCATTTGTAGGAATGGTGTTAACTCTACTATTAATTGCTATGGAAGAGGTTTGTTGAAATGTTTGCGATTATCGTATTGTTTTGTTGTAGTTTATGGTCCGGTACTATTTACGTTATCTTTGTATTATATGTATTTTCTTGTACTTCAATTACTTTTCGTTGGAATGTTTTATCTTGAGTCGAGAGTCTATCGGAAATGGTGAACTAATAATGTGTGTGTGATCAGGATATGCTTTGAGTGGGACATGGAGACACAAGATTCAAACTGGAATGAGTATTGGAGGTAAAGGCAATGCCTTTTTTTAAGCTCTCTCTGTCCAAAGTTTTTACTTTTTTGAACCAAAAAGTCTTCTTTAGTTGAATTTTTTTGCTAACTGTGTTGTGCTTTTACATTACTGTTTCTGTCCTAACAAGACAAAAAGACTATCAACATGATTTGTCATGTTGTCTATGCTTTTTGTCCCTCTACTTCCAATCTAATGGTAAGGTCTGCGTACATTCTAGCATAAAATGCGTCTGAGTTTTATTTATTTAAGAGAGAATCGAGAGTCAATTGAAAGGCTTCCCCTCCTAGTGTTGTTACAGTGCTGGTGCATGGTACTTTCAGAAAATTTACTGTCGACTCTTACTTATTTGGGACTGAGACGTGGTTATTGTTGTGAACTGTTTCTTATTCTTTACTGTTTTTTCTCCCTTAGGAATCTTTTTCTTTTGGATGATGATGCTTTTCATCTGAGGTGCAGAAGAGGACTATGAAGTGAAGTGCAAACAGTTCATATACTCTTTGAGATTCATGTCAACCAAGATTAGATCAATAATTATAAGCCAAGAAGTTTAGCTCTGAAATTAAATTATTGTTGCTTCTCAATATCAACTACATGGTTACAGTGTAAACATTAAGAATATTTTGTGTTTACTTATACATGTTCAAGTTTTGCTGCATTTTTCTTCTTAACCAGCTAACACACGATTTGAAACTCGATGGATGATAAGCCCGCCTCTCTACCCTTCTCTATCTAATAATATCAGCCTTTTGTCCATGACAATGACAAGATTCAAACTAATGACAAGCACCAAAACCACACATCACAGTACACACACTGCATTTTTACCTCTGAACAAAAGCCCTGGAGCAGTTTTGCCACATTTTGTTTTACTAGTCAATTGCTCAAACAAGATTTAGTAATCAAAAACAAATGAGATTAATCAGAAGGGGAAAGCAAAACTGCAAGATTTAGCAATTTTTCTTAATGGACTTTCAAATATATTGAACCAGAGGAAATTTCTGCAAGACAATTTGAACGATAAACTAGCCTCCAGAGCCGTACAAAAAAACTACAGTGCTATGAAATGGAAAAAAACAAGATTCTACTTGACCCTTTGATGGAACTGTCAACACTAAACCATCAATTCACGGCGTGAAAACAAATTTAAAGACCCTTCTCAAGCATTGCCCTAACCCTCATTGGAAGCCCATACAGACGAATGAATCCTGCAGCATCGGCTTGATTGTAGATATCCCCACTCTCGAATGATGAGATATCTTGTCTGTACAAACTGTGAGGACTTTGACGACCTGTCACTGAAACTGATCCTTTGTATAGTTTGAGAGTAACTGAACCTGTTGTAGTTTTGGTAATATTCTCCATGAAAGCATCCATTGACTCGCGGAGTGGATCAAACCACCTGCCAGCATAAACTAACTCGGCATATTTGAGGGCAAGAGAATCCTTGACTTGGATTGTTTCACGATCAAGTGTCAGAGACTCAAGTTCTTGTACAGCTGAGAAAAGGATAGTTCCCCCAGGGGTTTCATATACTCCACGGCTCTTCATCCCAACGAGCCGATTTTCAACCATGTCTATTCGTCCAATTCCATGTCTTCCGCCAATTTCATTTAGCTCAGAAAGAAGAGTTGCGGGAGAGAGCTCCTTTCCATTTACTGAAACAGGAATACCAGCAACTATCCCAATGTTCACATACCTGCACAGTTAGAAGTAGCTTTTAAAGTGAGAAAGAAATGCATTAGATCTTTTTACTACAATAAATAAGAAAATCAGAATAGAAGATTCTCACTCAGGTTGATCAGGTGCATCTTGGGGATCAACTGACATCATATACATATCCTTCATTGGCTCATTTGCAGGGTCCTCCAGAATATCTCCCTTCAAATACCATTTTGAAATGAGTTTTACAGGTATAATCAGTTATTCACGTGACCATACTTCAATATTTTCTTCAAATTTACCTGAATAGGGTCGATGGGCGATCAGGAAGGCCCATGACCTAGGTTGGTGGGCTCCATTGCACTTTGGAGGTGCCCGTCTAAGTTTTGGCCCAGTGGCAGAGCCTACGTCATAACATTTTCTTAATTTTTGATGTTTTAGTTTCTTATTCCTAGTTTACTAAAATTTATTAAGAGCGGAGATTCATCTTCTATGTGATTCATTTACCGACTATGATAATCCTATACAAATCTCAATTAAGACTGGTACCTCATACCACTCTATTTTACACATTATATATACTAATGGTCCTAGGAAAGATGAGCTTGTGCATTTCATTAAAATTCCTAGCGAAAAGAAAAAAGTTGCAGCAGAATTGAAGAAAAAGCATGAAGCTGAAGTTGAGAAAAAAATTTGACATTTTGACAAGAACAAATAGGAGATGAAAGCAGTTCCAACTTCTAACAGTGTCAGTGGATATAGAACATATCAGCATACTAGATGAATATCACAAGCTACACAAGATCAACACAAACTATAATTACCTCGTGACTAAGATGCCACAAGTTTCTGTCTCTGCTATAGATAGATTTCTTTGTCACAGGAACTGGTACATTGTGCTTCTTAGCATATTCAATAGCATCCTCTCTTCCTGTAATTTCCCATTCCCTCCAAGGGGCAACAACACTGAGTTCAGGATTCAGAGCAAAGAATGTCAGCTCAAAACGGACCTGTAGTGGTAAAGAAGCATAGTTGAATAAGATGAGTTCATGAAGCAGTCCCCTGGGCTCAGAAAAAATAGGTTTAAGATGATGCTGCATAGTTAATGATCCGTTAAATTGACATAGTAATGTTAAAAGATCTAGGATAATACCTGATCATTTCCCTTCCCTGTGCATCCATGAGAAACAGCATCAGCTCCAACCTCTCTGGCAACATCAACCATTGCCTGCGTTTTATTAGGCTAAATTTCAGAGTCCAACCCAAATTCAGGCAATGAAAGCACTGATGCTAAAACGTGGATGTTCACTTAATCAATTGTTTTATCTGCTTCATAACTGGACTGTTAGTAAGACAGTTACAGCGGATAATATATGACCATGAAAAGTTTGGCCCCCTGATCGCACAGTGAAGATGTTCATGCTAGTACTTTACTAGCAGTTTCATCTTTCTGGAAATGTTAACACTTGATGTACAAAACACATTTAATACAGGGAAAGAAAAGAAACTAGTAGCAGACACCTAGGATATGTAAAAAACACATCATGGGTGCTGCATATGTCTCCCAGGCTATGTTGCTAGGATCCTATAAAATTTTTGTTGAACCCGTGTAGCTCAATTTTGGAGGAGCCAGCAAAAAGCCCCAACTTTCTATAACATTCCCCCAAAAGGTAATGTTTCCTCTCATACATTCAGGTTGCATTCTGAGAGGCAAACCTGAATCCAATCAGAGGAAATTCATCTAGGGTACTGTATACGTGCCTATTTTCCAGAATCTTGATTCTCTTTAATGCATGCACAAACATGGTGCATATGACACCTTCGTTAACTGACTAGGTTTGTTAATTGCCTACCTACACCCAGTGAAGCACCAAATCTTGGGATTTCTCCAAAATCCACCATTTAATATCCTTGAGAAGTTGCTCAAGACGTATAATAACAAGCTTAGTCCAATATTGGAATGATTACCTTGAATCCTAGCAGAAGTTCAATCTGTCTCAAGAATCATCGATCAAGACCTATACATCATTCTCTCACAAGTTCAATTTTCACGGAAAGAGCAGTTGGGCCTGTGATTTTGTCAGATTGACTGTGTGATTGTGACGCCTTTTTCCTTCTTCTCCTTTTACATTCTTTTGTTTTAAGCTTGTGTTTTAGGAAAAATTACGACTTAAAAATGAACTATGCAGAAGAAAGTCCCCGTCAGGAGACAAAACTTGGGTACTATACAAACTAATTATACATAATTCAAATATATAGGAACTTTAATTGCATAACCTGCTTAATAAGAGCAAAATTGTCCACTATCCTTGGTTGGGTGCCAAAATTGCATACTGACCAGAGACAAAAATGGTATTAAGACTAAACTTGTATTAAACCTCTATTTAGTTGGCAAACAAACATGAACTTCTCCAACAGAAACTCTTTCCTGTCTTTTCCTAAGAAGGTTTGGGGTTGTTCATGCAAGGGGACATGACCAAAAAAGATTCAATTTATTATTTAAGATTTGCAGTTCACCTTAGCAATAACCGGGCGGGCCATTGATGTCCCAAGCAAGTATTTCCTTTCATAGATAGCACCAGCTCGCAGACAAGGAAATATGTAATCTTTTACAAATTCTTCTTGCAAATCCTTCACCACTAATTGACAAGCCCCACTAGCCTTGGCCTTTGCTTCCAAGCCTTCCAATTCCTTAATCCCCTGAGAAAGTAATAATTCATCTCAGATATGAGTTCCTACGAAAAGAAACTTATTTGTTTGACTGTTAAATTTTATGCACTATAATTCCATATTTTTTTGCTGAACAAGAACATAAGAATCAATAAGTGACTAGAGAGAAAAACATACTTGACCAACATCTGCAGTGAAACAGACAACTTCACAGCCATAGTTCTCCCTGCAAAATGAAAAAGATCACTAAGAGATAAACGAAGGAATGAAAACATGGCATACATACCATGCAACATAATCGTTCACTTATTCTGGAAACTTATTTTGTCATTTTGGTTATCATGGATTTTTATATTCAACTTTCTGGATTACTTGGATACCTTCCCAATAACCTATAAAAATTATCTTCTTTTGAAAAGAAAAAATAAGGTCAAATATAGTAATTATCTGTAAGCTGAAGCTGTTTTCATTCCCTTAAGTCCTTTTCCATACACAAAAAGTATAGTGTTCTTATGTTTTGACAGTCTTTTCTCTTTCTACATGTAGTTTGGAATCAAATATATGTTGCAAACAGAACAAGGTTACAGAGTTTCCATCTTGTAAGACTGACATACAAGAGAAATTTCTAGCAACTTCTCCAGAACTAACACATAATGCTGAAAGTGGTAACGAACATTTGAGGCCAACCCACCATATATTCGGGGAGTTACAGTTAACACATGACACAACAGAAGTAACATATCCTAGGTCAAAAATACTGTAAAAGGAAATTCAATAGAACAGAAAGGAGCTACCTTAGCCAAGGTACAATAACTGAAGTGTCCAAGCCACCACTATAAGCAAGAACCACTTTGTTCAATTTTTTGCGAAGAGGTTTTTCCAAAATAACAGTGGAGCTTGTTGTTGCTTTGTCATTGCCCAAGACTGCCTGGATAGCTGCAATATTCAGGTATTTTTTTTCATCATTACCCTATACACTGAAAATCGGCGACTAAAATTGTCAAAGCCAACCAGGTAGGTACTTTGATGGCACCCCTAATGGGTTGCACAATGAAGTTCCTATGGGTGAACATATAAATCTCATGGTCAAGTTCGACAGTCATTTTCTGCAGTATCTGAAGAAAAAGATCAACTTTCTACACCATTCAAAACTATCTAGCATTATTCAAACTGAAAACATGTAGTTGGACATGCCTTGAGTATTTTTAAAAAGAAAAGGGTATAACAACATAGTGGCCTCGAGTTTTGCATTATGTAAAATGTTTTCCAATAAAACAAATTTTCCTTGATTTTCCAATATTTGGTTGCTGAAGCTGTGGAAAATATTTTCTTTAAGAGGAAACCAAGGAAAGTCATTTTCCACTCAAATCCCGTTCCTACTAAAATGTTACATGTCCACATCTCTCTACCCTGCTTATGATCAACGAACAATATTCCCAACCCCCAACCCTGCCCCCAGCCTCCACCACAATCACATTCCTCCAACTTCATATCCAACCAAACATCAAAAAATGAGGAAAATATTTCTCATGGAAAACATTTCCACAATGCTAATTTGGTTCTTTATACGGTGTCCTTATATTCTACTATATATAGAGACATCAAATGCTAATATAGGTGTATACAGAGACATTTGGATGCTAATAAAGACCATTGGTCAATGTGTTGGAACAAAAATCACAAAATTACACGCATGAAAACCTAATTTAGCTTGACTAAATCATGATTCAAGCTGGGAAAAGATGTGTGCTTGGAAGTCAATATGATATTTCATATGGAACAAAAAACATTTTCAACTTCAGAAGAACATGAATGAAGACAAAATGTATTCCCTTTGAAGATAAGATTGTTCACAAAGAGTACTGCATCAGAATAGCAGTAATTTAAGGTCCACTACCACAAATCATTTAGCCACATCAGAAACTGATAAAGCATTAGAAATAATATGATAATCTGACCTTAAACCTTAAGTCACCAGTCACCACCAACCATTTAACAAAAATATATTCACAAGATAGTACCAAAACAAGAAAATGAATCAAGCTCGCACATGAATGGACGTGTTTCAAACCTATATAATCTATCCAAAAAACAAATAACAACAACAACAAATCCAATGTGATCCTACAAGTGGGGTCTAGGGAGGGTCGGGTGTTCGTAGACCTTATCACTACCCACAAGAGGTTATTTCCAATAACAACTCAGCTCAAAAAAAGATATTTTCAGAAGCAGGTTGGACAAAAACCAAATAAAAAGCTAGTAGAAACTACCATGAGTGGCACAAGGGGAAGCAAAGCTAGAACTGCTATGAGCAATTGCAACACCATTAAATTCACTGGCTTTTACACCAAGCTGCAATAACACAACAGAACAAAACACAAAGAAACAAACCCCATCAGTATAAATTTCAAGTAATAAACAATGAAACATATAAAATAAATTAAAGGGTACATATCAAGAACCTCTTGCAAAGAATCCAACTTTTTTGAACACCAAAACTTATCCTGAATCCTATGTGAACCTGCATTTGTAAAAGGTTCATCAAAAATAGCTCAAAAAATCAATCTTTAGAAGATTAAAACCATTTCTGACAACACAAACACCCAAAAAAGTGAAAAATTTATACTTTTTACAGAGCCCCTGAATAGAAGATTGACAGAAGAACATGAAGAAATCGCTTGAACTTGAGCCATCTAGTAATATTAGTTTACAGAAAATTGATAAATTTTCAAGAAAAGTTGATTTTACAAATGGAGGCAGAAGAAGAAAGTGGAAGTGAAGAAAATGAAAGAAAAACAGCCAATAAGCAAAGAGTAGGTTTCATTTAGGGGTGTTAATACTTTGGAAATAAAAAAAAACAAAATAAAAAATTTTTAAAAATTAAAATTTATTTACAATAAAACAAAAAAAGAATATGCATAAAGCAACTTTTCTAACTTCTTCTCTATTTTTTTTTTTTAATAATAAGACATAAGAACACCTAAATTATGATAAAGTTATCACTTACACCTAAACTATGCAAGGGTTGTATTGTTTTTTTAACTTAATTTTGTTATGTTATTTATAAATTTACTAATGTTGTTCGGATAAAAAAAAGTTATTTCGTACAATTTCAAGTTCTGAATTAATTTGGTACAACTTTTTCTATTGTTTAGGTGCAGTTCTTTATCAAACTTTGATATTGTATTAATGTAATTATATATAATATATAAGTCAGACTCATTTTTCATAAGAATTAAGCTAAACACCTACATTTTTTTATTTTTTATAACCGTTTATTTAAATATATAATATTTAATAAATTAATTAATGTTATCGGGAACTTGTATAATTCACGTGCTTTGGTTGTACGATTTAATAGAATAGTTTTATTGTTATATGCTAATACTCAATGATTTCAATAGTCATACAAAAGAATGGTGTTTTTGGATCAATCCAAAGCCCAAAAAAGTTCTTAAAAGGAAAACTTTCACATATAGCCACTAAAAAATAGTTTAATTATTCTCTATAGCTATAATTTGATAATTACGATTTGTAGCTACATGTTATATGGAAGAGAGAGGCGAGTGACATTGGGAGAGGGAAGAGAGAGGCGAGATAGTGGGAAAAGAGTGGGAGAAAGGTGAATTGTATATGTATATTTGGCTAGATAATTGTATATTATACATATGTATTTGTATATATGGTAAGAGAGATTGGGAGAGGGAGGAGAGAGGAGAGCGAGACTCGGAGAGAGAGGAGAGAAGCGAGCGAGATTGACAGAGGGGGGGAGATAGGCGAGCGAGAGAGGGCATAGAGTGAGATAGTGGTGAATTGTATATGTATATAATTGTATATTATACATATGCATTTGTATATATGGCAAGCGAGATCGGGAGATAAAGGAGAGAAGCGAGCGAGATTGACAGAGGGGGGGAGATAGGCGAGCGAGAGAGGGCATAGAGTGAGATAGTGGTGAATTGTATATGTATATAATTGTATATTATACATATGCATTTGTATATATGGCAAGCGAGATCGGGAGATAAAGGAGAGAAGCGAGCAAAATTGGGAGAGGGAGGAGAAAGGCGAGCGAGAGAGGGTAGAGAGTGGGAGAGAGGTGAAGTGTATATGTACATAGGTAAAACAATTGTATCTTATACATATGTATTTGTATATTCTGGCGAATTATACATATACAAATATGACTAATTTATAAAAAGTCGAAGTCAGCCCACGTAATTAATGTATAATATTAGCTGCGAGTGATAATTATAACAACTATAGCTATAATGAGTAATCAAATATATAAATTTTTCTTAACCGCGTGATTTTCCCTACATAAAAAAGTTAAAATGTTTGTGAGTGTCTCAAGGCTCACAAGGTACTACTTCTACTCTACTTAAAATTCACCTTCTACCATTAAATAGACTAGAGCATTCCCTAAAACATACAAGAGTTTAAAGATAAGAATTTGAAATTGAAAATATATTTAAAAAGCAAAATTATTTTTTGGGGAGGGGGTGGGGTTTGGGAGGGAAGGGGGGAGGGGGCTGGTCGGTGGTTGGTGGATGGGGGTTAGGGATCGGGTAAAAAAAATAAATTTTTTAAATTGATTTTTTAAAAATTATTATTTTCCCCCCAAAAAAAATATAATTAAAATTGGAGGAGAGTTTCGAAAAATATTTTCCTTAATTTTTTGAAAGGAAGATATTTTCCTTAATTTTGAGAAAAATGAATTGATTTGAAAAATATTTTCTAAAAATTTTGTCCCAACCAAACATGAGAAAATTGAAAAAACATTTTCTAGAAAATGTTTTCCTCCGTACCAAACACACTCTAAAGGTGTAATGATTTTCTCACCTATATAAACCTTTTTTTGTCCCTTGATTGTTTTCTCTAAAAATTAGTCTTTATATTTTTATGTCCAAGTTGACATTGCTTTTTGAATTTTTTATATTAAAAGTGTACGTAAAGATAACTTCATCTAGAAACACAATAATATTAATATCTATACATGTGTTCTAAACATAGTCTATTTTATTTTTAGGACTTTTAACTATATACATATTTCAATTTGTAATAGATTGTTTGGTTTGAACACGAGTACGCTGAAATTAGTTATATTAAAATTAATTATTATAATATTATATTTTGATTTATTTTATTAAAAATAATACATATTATTGAATTTATAAAAGTTGTTTGTTAATAAAAATATGGGAAAAATTCTAAGTATCCAAATCTATGTCCTGAATCTGTACTATACTAACATCTTATTACCTCTTCAAACTTATTTTTTAAATATTCTTTTTATCTCTTTACGACTTGCGTGATATTATCTTCTGAGGCTAACGCGTGTTGACAATTTTTTTAAAAATAGTAATATGTAGGTAAAAAAAGAGTAAAAATTATTTATAAAATAAGTTGGGGATAATTGGACCTTAATAAAATATAAATATGTCTCTGAAATTTCGAACATATATTAGAAGTACTTATAAATTTTTTCTAAAAATATCATTCACTTTATGTCGTAAAAAAGTTCTTTTATTAATTATGATATAACTTATTTAAAAAAGTATTGGTATTTCTTTGAAAAGAAACTATAAATTATATTATAATATCTTATTATTATAAATAAATATTCTGATATTAGAGTTCATGTTTACTTAGGTATGAAATTGTTTGTTATGGAGTTTCTCTTATGTTAGTGAATTTGAATTTAATTGAACTTCATCGCGAATTTGAATTTAATCGAATTTTATAACGTAATTATCATTAATAGATGAATGGGAACGCACCAATTGAAAACCATATATAGCGGCTTCTGATCAGCCGAATCATCAATCAGTTTCTATTTATGTATATTTTCATAGAAGTCAACAGTTTATGCTGAAAATCCGGTCGATTGGACGAATCTTGAGAAAGATTCGAAGAATTTATCCGACCCTTTTTCCCATTTGATTCATCATCAATTCTTATTTAAACTTCAGTTCAAAGCTCTAATTTTTTGACCCATTTCAGTTTCAGGTCAGTTAGTATACATTTCTTTAAGTTGATTGGAGTAATTTTTTTGGTTTAATGCAGAAGGGTTTGTTTGTTTTTGGGTTAAAGTTTCAATTTTGATGACACCCACATTGGGTTTTGTGCCATCCCTTTTTCTGTTACACTGTTTTGTCAGTTTATGACCTTTCATTGATCTACTAGTTGTTCTATTGGGTGTTCATATTTGTTAATCTACCCTGAAGCTGGTCGTTTGTTGATTCTTTTCTAGTTTTTGATCACATTTACTTTGTGTTTTTGCTTGTTTTATCGTCTGTTTTAGGTTTTCGATTGGTGCTGTTAATCTTCTTGCAACCCAGAAGCTGCTAGCTGTTTTTTGTTTCAATTTGTTCTCATGTCTACATTGTGTTTGTGCCTATTTCTCTGTGATTCATTTTTCTCAAGTTTATATCTTTTGATTGTGTTTTAATTTCTGTTGTTTGGTGTGGGGTGCGAGAAAGATTTGATTTTTTTACTAATATGGTACTTAAGTAGGCTAGTTATTAAGCTTCAAATGATGGCATTGATAAGAGATGTGTTTCTGAAAATTGCCTTTCATCAGTTTTTCTGAATAAAAGGAGTGCTATTTAGCTCTTAGTTTTAGTATATTGGTAGACTTGGGCGATTTCTATCTCTACGCTTGTGGGATTACACCGGGTATTTGTTGGTGGTAGGCTTGGAAAGTAGGTGACTGTATATTTGTTAGATCACCTGGAGATGTGTTTCACTTTTTCCTTCTTAAGTTCTTGGAGTGAATCACTATAGCATATTAAATGCAAAGAATTTTATTTTTTTTGGTATGAGACATGCTCTTTGTTGAGTTTTTGAAGAAATGTCTGATCTTTGTGTCTTGTATCTTATTTTCTTAATTCTCATGTCTCTTCGTTGGTGAATGATGCAGCCATAAGGTGGATTCAATGAAAACATTAGTTATGTTGTTGCCCATTTTATGGGTTCTAGTTGCTCTTCAAGGGGTAACATCTCATGAAGATCATCCTCTAGCAAGGATTGCTGTTCATAATGCTATTGCTGCTTTGGATGCTCGTGCTTATATCAAAGCATCTCCTTCTGTCCTTGGGTCAAACGTATGTTTCATTACCTTGGAGCTTTACCCCAATACTTAGTTAAGCTAGTTATGCTTCTGCTACCTTGTGTTTACTTTCCTGATTAACGGATGTGATAGCCAATCTTTTGAACTGATAATTAAGGATTTCAGGTTCTAATTCCTTACATTCTCGCTATGTTCTAGGGCCTAAACCAAGAATGGATAACTCTGGAGTATGGCACAGGCAACCCGTCAAATGATGATTGGGTTGGAGTGTTTTCTCCTGCCAATTTCAGGTGAACTGCACTTGGTTATAAAACTGTCAATATCTTAAATGTTAAGCTCTATTTGAAAGTTTAACATGTGAGAAATGATTTTCTTTTGCTGATTTTAGTTGCATAAATTTTCATTACTTCTAAGTTTAAGCTAATATGTTGGACGTTTACAAAATATTCAGTGCAGCTACGTGTGACCCTGAAAATAACATGGTGACTCCACCACTTTTGTGTACAGCTCCTATAAAGGTCCGTCCCATTTACTGATTTATAGTGCAACCTTTTAGAAGCTCTTTCTCTGGAGATTGACTCGCGTCTCTCTCTTCTTTTGCAGTACCAATTTGCAAATCGCTCCAATCCCAACTACAAAAGGACAGGAAAAGGATCGCTAAAGCTTCAATTGATCAACCAGAGAACAGACTTCTCCTTCGCTTTGTTTTCTGGTGGATTACGGAATGTATGTTAACACTTACCCTTGTCCAGTTTACCTCTATAGAGTTTGCATATTTTACATGAAGCAAAAGTTAGAGACCAAATTCTAAAATCCGGTGGCGCAAATCTCTTTCTTAAAGTATTTCTCAAAAAAATCACTTTTTTCAAGAAGATATTTGACTTGTTTTGAATTCGTTAAAAATCTTTGATTTCTTTTTTACTGATTAGTTATATTTTATTGATTTGTCTTCCTTCTAATCCCACTCTACAAAGACACTTTCTACAGTCTGATGTTCCCCTTGTAATATGAATTTGTTTTATCATGCCACGTGAATAAGCTCTTGTAGGTGATGGGTCAAAGTCATACATATTTGTTTCTTGTATGGGTCTGATTAAAGGCTAAAGTTTCTTATCCAGGATCTATGTCATCTTATTCTAATGCATTTCTTTTCCTGTTTAACAGCCAAAGCTGGTTGCAGTGTCAAATACTGTTGCCTTTACAAATCCAAATGCACCATTATACCCGCGGTTAGCACAGGGAAAGACATGGAATGAAGTAAGTTTCTTTCTTCCACTGTTTCTTAATATGCAAAACAAGGTTGAAATTATGTTTCAGGCAGAATAATCAATGTGTTCTGCATCATCACTAATAGTTTGAATAATGACCACTTTGGAAGATCAGAAAAAATGACTGTTTAAACTTGATGCTCAGATGACTGTTACATGGACAAGTGGATATAATATCAATGAAGCAGAGCCCTTTGTGGAGTGGGGCCCACAACGTGGACAACAGACTCGTTCACCGGCAGGGACTTTGACTATTGACCGTAGTAGCTTGTGTGGTGGGTATTTTTTCCCTTCACATTGTGTCCTAAAACTAGCATCTGTTTTCCGTAAATGTAATATTTGATGTATATCATCTGTTCTCCAATCATGTTGGATACTTGATTAAATACAATGAGTGTATGATAAACAACTCTGCGTGGAATACGCCTACTTCACTTTGACAAACACTGGATGAATCTCTTTTTATTCTGCATTAACTTAATAAAAGTTTCTTTTAGAAAGAATGACATTCTGTTCTGCAGGTGCACCAGCAAGAACTGTTGGATGGCGCGATCCTGGATTCATCCACACTAGTTTTCTGAAGGAGTTGTGGCCCAATTTAGTGTAAGTTTACACTCTTCCTAGCAGTAGAAGGACAATAATCAAATCTTGAATGACATGTTTTATTGGGCATCCATTTCTGAAAATGTCAGATAACTTTGAGATTCTTCTTCTTTTCACTGTAGTTGGATACGAAAATACGTCTACTGAAACCCTGTCTTTTGGATAAGACAGTTAGTTGTACATCATGCTAATGCAGGTTGACATTGAAATGTAAATTCAATGCACTTTCTGATTATGCAGATATACCTACAAGCTTGGGCATAAACTGTTTAATGGCACGTATATCTGGAGTCAGATGTACAAATTTAAAGCATCGCCCTATCCTGGCCAAAGCTCTCTTCAGCGAGTGGTTATTTTTGGTGACATGGGAAAGGTTTGGACACTCTTAAAATCTGTTTTTGTTTTAGAATAGAGAGCTAAGTGTTTATATCTGTGCATAGATATTTGTACTTTACCGTCTTGAAACTCTGGAAGTTGCTCTCTTTTGAGTTTCATGTTCTTCCATTCAGAAGTTACACTTGACAACGACCTATTATTGCCTTTATAACGACAGGAAGAAGCTGATGGCTCAAATGTGTACAATCAATACCAACCTGGATCCCTTAACACTACCAAGCAAATCATTGAGGACTTAAAGAACATTGACATAGTCTTTCACATTGGTGATATCGTTTACGCCAATGGATATCTTTCTCAGTGGGATCAATTTACTTCTCAAGTAGAGCCGATTACTTCAAGAGTACCATACATGATTGCTAGGTAAAATTGCAGGTCTTTTACAATTTATTTCTGAGTACACACTGTCTGTTTTCTTTTTTCATGTAACTAATAATTTTTTCCCCTCCCAGTGGCAACCATGAACGCGATTGGCCTGATAGTGGGTCATTTTATGGTAAAAAGGATTCAGGTGGAGAGTGTGGTGTCTTGGCTCAGACAATGTTCTATTTTCCTGCCGAAAATAGGGATAAGTTCTGGTATGGTGACCGTATCTTTTGGATAATCCTATGTAGTGTTCCCTTTCAAATCCCACTTGCTGTATTACTTATCTACTATATACATATTTTTTTCTTCCTGAAAATTATGGATATGCACCTTTTGTAGTGACATTAATGAGAATCAGACTTGTAACAATTTTAGTGCTCAAATGATGTTTAAAACCTGAATGTGCATGGCTGTTGGATAAACTTAAACTAGGCTTAATTGCATCAATTTGTAGATATGGAGGCAGTGAATAGATACTTCTTCCACCCCCACCCCCTCCGAAGTGTTAGGTTTAACGTTGTCATATACTCTCAGGTACTCTACTGATTATGGCATGTTCAGATTCTGTATTGCTGATACGGAACATGATTGGAGAGAGGGCACCGAACAATATAAGTTCCTTGAACACTGCTTCGCATCTGTAGATAGACAGAAACAGCCATGGCTAATCTTCCTTGCACATAGGGTACTTGGTTACTCTTCTGGCGATTTTTACGCTGATGAAGGATCATTTGGAGAACCAATGGGGAGGGACAGCCTTCAAAAGCTTTGGCAGAAGTATAAAGTTGATATCGCCATATATGGTCATGTCCACAATTACGAAAGAACATGTCCCATTTACCAGGTATCCTAAAAACTTGAAATGTTCATGCAATTTTTTTGTTCTCATCTTAGTTAAAATTCACGTCGAATGCCACTGATGACAACACTTCAGGTTCCAAGGACATTGAAAATAATGATGATTTTATACCTCCACCCCATGTAAATCTCTCCCAGAAAGTAAATATTCAACGTTTCCCTTTTCATAGGACCGTGCCTGACTAGCACGGGGATACAGATGAAATTTGACTTGTATATTATATTTTGACAAAGACATATATTTGGATGGAGGGAGTACTAAAGAGCTAAACTGCATGCACAAGTGTTTTACAAACTAGAGAGTGATTCGACATTTAATATTCTTGTTTCTCAAATATTTGTACTTCATTCTTTGACGCATTCTATGTGTCTTCATTAATGGCAGAATGTTTGTACAATGACCGAGAAGAACTCGTACAAGGGACCCTTGAACGGGACAATACATGTCGTTGCGGGAGGAGGTGGAGCTGGTCTAGTAAAGTTTACATCCCTCCAGACTAAGTGGAGTATATTCAAAGATTACGATTATGGATTTGTGAAGATGACAGCATTCGATCATTCAAACCTGTTGTTCGAGTACAAGAAGAGCAGCGATGGCAAAGTGTACGACTCTTTCAATATTTCCCGGGATTACAGAGACATCTTGGCATGCACTGTGGATAGCTGCCCAAGCATGACATTGGCATCTTGATTGGTTTATGAAGATGTCTTCAAAAGTCTGATTTCTGTTATATAGCATCCCACTATACCATCAATATCTTTACAGAGAAGCCTCGTGCACAAAGCATCCTGCGTTCCGAGGAATCCAAGTTCAGATCCACAAACACCAGGAGCCTCACAGATGAACAGTTTGAGTGAATAGATGATAGAGGGAAACAGATTGCTTATTAGCCTTTTTTCAAGTATTTGTGTTATCATCCAATGTATTGCTATCATCTTTTATAAAACAATTGGCTTAAATGTTCACAACAAGTGTCTCCATAAAACAGCAATATATAATTTGCAGTTGAAGCAATAGGCTCAATCTGAGAGGTAAATTGACCATACCAAACTTCTAGCAAAAATGTTCATATGAGTTATAACAATAGTGTTTTTTAGTCAAATACTAGAGAGAAAATTAAAATAAGGTATACTAATTATAAACACGATTTCACAAATTTTCTTTCCAGTTAAGGACGTGCAAAATTAAATATACACTTAAATAGTTAATATTTAACCTCTATATACCACATAATTTTTCAATAGAGGATTTGCAACAGACCACCCTCCGCCTTTGATGGAATGTACAAAGATCTTACTTCTATCTTTGATAAAAAAGTTTATTACGATGGATCATCAACTTAAAAGAAAAGGTAATAAAAACACAATTGACAAGAAAATAACGAGAACAGAGTAGCAAGATAAATAAAACGAAGAATGATGAGTGACGTATCTAACCTAGAAAAAAACTTAAGGGACTAAAGTGTAGATATTCATAAAGTGAAATCTACTGGGCCCTAACAAAAACCCCAAAACCTAAAACCCACGCTCACATCACCTCTACCACCAGCTTCGTTTCATAGTTGCTGGGTGGATTTAACAGAGACTTACTCTCAGTGAAGAATTTTCATATTTCTTCATTTGCTTCTGGTAATTCTTTGATATTTAGAAAAAAAATTCGAATCTTTGAAATGCCACATTTGTAATATTTACATATGATTCAGACTCATATTGTTCATTTCATGTTTATACTCGTATGAATGAGTAAATGCGATTGAATGGGTTGTTAAGAAGCCAAGAAACTATCTGGGTTTTGTTTAGTTTTCGTGGGTCTTGAGGGGTTTTTATTGTATTTGATTGAATCCACGATTTGTTTATTTCTTGATTGTGCTAGTTTTTTTTGATCAATTTGAACATAGTATCTGCTGTTTTTGATGTGTTAATGCTTCTGGGATTGGTGATTTTTGATAAGGGTACTTAATATTAGTGGTATTTGAGGTATTGCGTAATATGTATTGAAGTGGAGATTAGTGGGTAGGCAATATTTTGTTTGGTGTGTATGTTTGAAACTGAGGGGAGAGCATCAGAACATGCTCACGCTGCGCCTGGTTCGCAGATTTGGAACTAGGAGTCGCCTTGCTGCTGTTTCGTGTGCTGGTAATACTTCTAAAAAAGCTTTAGTTTCTAAGAGGAAGAGAGTAAAAGTAGATGAACCAGCACTTTTTAGGCTAAAAAAGGAAAAGAACCCTGAGAAGTTGTTTCAGTTATTTAAGGAGAATGCTCATAATAAGATTGTCATTGAGAATCGCTATGCGTTCGAAGATACAGTTTCTCGCTTAGCAGGTGCGGGCAGGTTTGATTACATTGAAAATCTGCTTGAGCATCAGAAGACACTGCCACAAGGTCGTCGTGAAGGTTTCATTATTCGAATCATAATGCTCTACGGGAAGGCTGGGATGATACAAAATGCTATAAAGACCTTCTATGATATGCATTTATATGGATGTCCACGAACTGTTAAGTCATTCAATGCTGCACTCAAGGTTTTGACTCAATCTCATGATATGAAGGCTATTGAGTCCTTTCTATGGGATGTTCCTGAAAGGTTCTCCATCAATATAGATATACTTTCAGTTAATACAATCATTAGCTCGTTTTGCTCAATGGGTATCTTGGAGAAGGCTTATTTGTTCATGGTTGAGATGGAGAAGTTAGGTATATCACCTGATGTTTTTACTTATACGATACTTATATCTGCCTTCTATAAAGTCAACCGATGGCAGATTGCTGATGGATTGTGGAACCTCATGGTCCGTAAAGGTTGTATGCCTAATGTTGCTACCTTTAATGTTAGAATTCAATTCATGGTAAATATGAGGTTTGCTTGGGAAGCTAATAAATTGTTGCAGTTGATGAAACGTATTGGGATTACTCCAGATGAGGTTACATACAATTTAGTGATCAAAGGCTTTTTCCTAGTAGAGAATCTTCCTATGGCTAAAAGAATCTACTCTGCTTTCCATGGTGCGGGCTTCAAGCCAAATTCTAGAATCTATCAAACAATGATTCATTACCTGTGTAGAGCAGGTGATTTTGATTTGTCATATTCGATGTGTAAAGAAAGCATGGAAAATAATTGGTTCCCAAGTTCAGATATAATTAAAAATATCCTTGAAGGGCTGTGCAAGGATGGAACAGAGGAAAAGATGGGAAACGCTCGATTTTTAGTCATCCTGGCTAAGAAAAAGATGCCCCCTTTCTCAACAGAAACTTTGAACGCGATGCGGTTAATAATAGATCGTAGTTAAAAGTACAAAAACATTTATTTCTGCTCAATGGTTTAGATGATTTTGCAGCACCTCCATAATCCACAAAGCTCGATTTTCTTTTTGGTGAAGCAGAAGTGCTGAACTATTACTTCAATGGATTATGAACCTCCACATAATTTGTAATTTCTCCAGAAATAAGATTTTACTCTTTCGGGAAGTCCAATGGGGACTGAAGGATGTTTGGAAGTACAATGGCAACCTAATTTGTATGGTAAGTTTCATGTTCCATTTTTTCATGGTTCCTGTTTATATAGGAACATCTCCTGGTAGATGTATTCAGTTATATGTTTGCGTTCGTTTTTCTTTCACTTTTCTAGCTCAGGCATTAAGTTGCCTTGTTTGAAGGAAGTGAGGTGTTTCGTTGAAATCTCCATTTTTCTTGCATTCAGATTTCTTAGTGTATTTGGGATGTCTAGGGTATGTTGCAGTTCCTTGGTTATCATCTGTCAACAAGCACTGCAGCTAGTAATATATAATATGCAGTAGGTTATATTTGATTAATTATTTGTCTTTCACTTGTCTCTACACTTGGTGCTGAGTAGATGTTTGAACTTCAAGTCAAAGCTATGCCATGAAGGCGATAATGGAACTGGTATGACTGAGTTAGTTGCTTAGCACCACCTCAAAGTAGACCTCCACACAATCAACTCTGATTTTTTGATGATGTAAGGTGTTGCATAACTCGCAACAAGAAGATGCGAAATAGTACAAAAGAGGTTAGCGAACTCCAGTTACAAACAAAATACATTTACAGTCAGGGAGTTCACCAATAGAACCAAAAAGCCTATAGGTTGCACAATCATGCCAAAGTAGAGATCTAAATCTAGAAATGGGATAATATTATTAAGGGGGAAAGATTGCTCCAACTATAAAGATTCCTAAGACATTTGGCTTTCTGGGAACTATTGGGAGTTGAAATACCATCAAAGCATTTCCAACTCGTTTCTGTCCAAATACACCAAAATATACATACTAGGATCATCTGCCTGATATTCTTGATGGTTTTTTCAACTTCCCAGTAGCTCCAACTTTCAACTACTTCTTTTATGCCCTGAGGGGTTGGCCAACTAAATGCCAAAAACTGAAAGGAATATGTCCCACAAATCGCAGCCACTTTTCTGACACATGTAAAATCTATTCACCAGCTTAAAGTTCCTTCTATACAGAGATTGTCTTGAGTCAAAATAGCACCTGTAAGTTGTATCCCTGTGAAGCACATGACCTTTCTTTGGAGTTTTGTCTTCCTATAAGCTTCTATGGGCAAAACTCAATAACTTCATTAAGTGCACACAGTTTCTTGTACCCTGCTTTCACTGAATAATAACCTCTATTGAGGTTGTCCTACCTTAGACTGTCTTCTTGTGTGTTCATTTGGAAGCTTTCTAGTAAATTGAGAAGATCAAAGAGTTTGCCAAGTTCCCATTCCTGCATGCGTTGTCTGAAGAGGGGATTCCATGTGTTCCTGATCTATACTGGCAATTGTAGAGTTGGGATCCACTGTAGTCTGGTAAAGGGAGGGGGGGGGTGGTCTTTTAGAGTGTGCACAATCAACTCTTGGACGCCCTGAACTGGGTCTAGGACTCATGAAAGTTATTCTGCTATGAGATAATCTTTAGGTACTGTAGTTGGCTAATCCTCCCCCTCATGAACTAGATTTTGGGGCAAATCAATAAGGCGAGGCAGGCCCTTGTCGCCTTTCGCTGCCTAAAACACTGGTCCAAAGAAGGAGAGCAAGAGCTAAACCAAGTTGACTGTTGCTTTAACTATACATGAGCCTTGATGCAACAATGTTAAATGGTTAGTCCCTAGGTATGATTACTTGCTTTGGATTCTTAAAAGTACATCCTGTGATATCATAGAATTACACCAAATTACCATGTGTGCTGATATGATTGAACTTTCAAGTTGACCCTTACCATAGTCAGCAAGGCAGCTGGTCAACATGTTTAGTATCATAAGATGGGTATTAAAAGGACATCTAATGGCTATGGGTTTTAGTTGAATATTAGGCCGTGTAATCTGGAGCTGTTTGGCCATCTATTCAGAGAAAATGGTTTCTTTTCTTTTTTGTTGACTAAATTCCTCTCATAATAATAAGAAAGTTTGACACTGTTTTCCTTCTTTCCCCAACTTTCAGCATTTTTCTCCTTTTCCTTAGTGAACTTCCTAGATTTGACATGGTCAGGCATTCTGAAGCCTAGTAGTCTTCTCATGGACAATATATTAATGACTAGCTTTTACTTTTTGAACTGCAGGACAATATTCCAGTGTTTCATTTGCCACACCAAAGTATATACTTCCACGATGGGATCATATTGCTTCTCAGTTTGAGCTGGTTGCTTAAAGGTAGTTATACTTTGACTATCTGGTAATTTTTTTTTCATCAAATAAAAACGCAAGTGGAATTTAGTTCCTTTTTCCCCATAACAACTGTGTAGTTTTAGGAAGAAATATATTCCCTTAAAAAAAGGAGAAAGAGAGTAAGCTGGAGGACAGATGTCCTGATCTCTGCTTAAATGTAAAACACCCTTTTTTTCATAGGTTAATATATCATTTCTGAATCTCTGAGGTGTAATACTGATTATGGCACGTGCCAGTTGTGCATAACTTATTTATAATATTGAATATGATTTGATGGGCTGAACACTTCAATAAAGCTATTTAGGTTCATCGAGAACTGTCCCGAGTCCATCATTTGCAAACAGGCAGACATCTATGGTGATTTTCCCTGCTCCTTGAGCTGTATGGACACGAGAATTTTATAAAGAAGTTGAAAAAAGATCATCAAAAAACTTGGTTCTGTTAAATTTTTTCAAAAAGTTAGTAAAAGAATTCTTCAAAAAATTCGTTGTGTTGAGAAGTGCCTTGGGGTTTTTTTTCAAGCAAACAAATGTTCTTTCACTTGCAAAACAATTGCAAAATTTTGAGAAAAAAACTACAACTTTTTATACAATTCGTCTTCTGTATATTTTTCTCCAAAAAAAACCCAATAAACTTTTTCCAGAAATTGGCTGACCCCAACTAGCTTAGGATTGAGGTGTAGTTTTAGTAGACATCTTCTGAAAACTTTCCAAACAGGTCCTAACTTCATGCTGATGTAGGATCTTCGGTAGAACAGAAGAGGAGGGCAACCTTAAAATCTTTTCAGCTGTATAACTACCACGTGCATAACTATGAAAGGACATCCCATTACCAGGTATTTTTATCTTTAGTTTTCCGAGACAAGTTCTTTTATTTTGTATGTTCAGGGCTTTTAATATGATTTTCCAGTCATTTACTGGCGGTAAGAAAACTGGTCTATTCTGTTTAATTCATATCAGGAGAGAGAAGGCTGTTTATCAATAAAACCCAAATCAGGATAGAAGGCAAAACTGAAAAACAAAAGAGAAAATAAGCAAAAAACAAAGAAGAAAGGAAATGAGAATTGAGAAGGGAATTAGAAGGTTTTGTGCATATTGAAAATTAGGCTTGTTAGTGGAATGTGTTTCAGTAGCATAAGAATAAGTCTCTCTGTTTAAAAAAGAATGAAGAAGTTTGGAGTACCAGAGTTGAAAACCTTCTAATAATTAACAGTCTCAACTCAAACAGTGGGCCCTTGAAAATAAAATCTACATAATTATAACTTGGGAAAAAGTATTGCAAGTTACTATTGTTTTAATATTGAAAATATATGGAAAACTGTGGTCAGTTAAGTTGCTGCACTTTTCAAATATTGAATGTGTCATATAAAGTGGAATGGTGAGAATACTATTTTTCTTTGTCCAGCCTCCAGGCCTTAGGTCTAGTGAAAGAGCCCAACGTGTGGTGTGGATTAGGTGAACATCATGAGTTTGAACCCTGCCATAAGCTTTATATTTTAATGAAGAGTATAGGGGGCAGATTCATTATCCATGAGTTTTGAATTGTACACCAATGGCCCTTGTGGATTACTTGGTTATTAAAAGTGTTTTTCTTGGTCCATGTTAGAATTGTACCATTGCATAGAGTGATGTTTACTTAAAAGCAGAACAATAATTCTCATGTACTCTCCTATCCTAAACTTGAATGCCGCAAACTCCTCTTTAGTTTATCACCAACTAATGCCATGATTCTTTACGAGCAAAGATTTGAAACATTTGACATAACAGAATCTGACAAAAATTTTCACATCTCAATGTAACATTTTCCCTTTACTCTTGTTTGGTTCTTTTCCCCTATTCCATTACGGAGAAACTAAAATGCGTATGTTGTCTAAGAAAAAGAAATATAGCTGAATTATCTCCACTACTCCATAGTGATCAAGTAAATCAGACATCAGAATTTGGGATATAGAGTAGCTATTTGTTATTCTGCCTATCATTTTAATGACAAAAGAAGGATTACATTACATGTCTTTTCAAATGATTTTGGCTAATGCAGAACATAAATATAGTGAGAAGCACTTTAAAGGCAATTACAACAGATACATGTCTCTTGCTCGCGGAGCTGAAGCTGCAGTCCAGGATTTAGCCACCATCCAGACCGAGTTGAGTACTTTCGGGGATTATGATCAGGCGTTTGTGAAGCTGACAGCATTGGAGTATTGAACCAGTAGCTTCCTCACCTATCGATGAACACGAAAGGAACTGATTCACGAAAGAGTAGGGCGCTGACAGATGATGCCCTATCGTAGTCATTTCAGTCTGCTATCAATCCCTTTGATCAAACAAACAAAACCAGTCAAGTGATGCTTCTGTATGGCTGTACTCGACCTGCACTATGTATAGTTTCTGGAGCAGTGCCTTTGTTCTTCTCTATCTGTTTATGAAGTAACAGATGACATTTTCAGCTCAAAGGGACCCACATATTCCTCTCTCGGATACATTCATATCTCCTTTCAGATACATCCCTCCCCTCTCGGATACATCCCCTCAGATACATTCGTGAGCTATGTATCTGCTGATTTTTTGATGTATCCGACATCCTATAATTTTAAGGGGATTTTTGTAATTTGGGAGAGAATAGAGATAGGATGTAACTAACTCTTAACTCTATGAGATTTATGTAATTTTTACGAGTTAAAGTAAGAAGTACTAATAGGAAAAGGAAATTAAGTTTTTTTTCCTTCAAATTTCACCAAAATAAAAATCTTCTTTGAACATCTTTAATTTCAATTTATGCATTGTCACATAAGTTTGATTGAAACTAAAATGATTAATTCCCAACACTAGTTAGAATTAGAGAAACTTAAAACTTCAAATTCTGGTAAAGTTTAAGGACTATACTGTAATTAATTTAAATTTAATTGTCATAATCTCAAGTGATGATCAACATATTTCATTTTTATTCCCCCCCCCCCCC
>NC_028641.1:6056737-6071565 GCF_001406875.1 Solanum pennellii | reverse complement strand
CTTTAAAATAGTGAATAAATATAATTAATTTCATTGATTAAACTTCTAATTCAAACGAATTGCATCCATTATTTTAAAATGAGTAACTTTCACTATAGCAAATATAAAAATCATATTTGTATGTTATAGATACAGTTTGAATAATTGCGTTCCATAACATACATAAATATGTATATTTCACTATACATATACAAAAGAAAGCTTAATCAAAAAAGAAAGAAAATGGGTTCTTCTTTCTTTTATCAATTAGGAGACGTGTGAGATGAAAATCTCATGCACGGTTTTGAATGAGAGAAAGAAGTAAGGAATCCTCTTTTCGACTCTGACTCTCCCACTCCAATCGTTGCTTTTTTTTCCTGTTAATTCGTAAGTAGCTGCTGCAGCTTCAGTCACTTGAATTTTCGATATTTCTTTTTATTTCTCATCAAACGAATTGACATCTTCTTTTGGAAATCCTAGCTACTGTGTAATCTACAAAGATCAATTATATAATCTGTGTTTGTATAAAGCAAGAAAGCAAAAGAAAGCTGGGTAGGGGAATATCGTATTTGTATAAACATAAGTATATAAGACGAAAATATATGCATTTGTATTTGTATATACAATTTTCTCTTGCTTTATACAAACATAAATGCAATGTATACATTTGTGTTTGTATGAATTGAGAAGGACGAGTGAGATCTCCAACAAGGTCTGGGAGAGGGGAGAGAGGAGAGAGGGAAACGAAAATATATGTATATATAAATTTTCTCTCGCTTTATACAAACAAAAACACATTTCGCACATTTGTGTTTGTTTAAAAGCGAGAAAGGCGAGAGAAACTGCCAGCGAGAATGAGCGTGACGAGCGAGATTCACCAGGATAGATGCTTAACAACAATTTACTATGGAATATATTAAATCAAACTATGTTTATAACATTTAATTTGAATTAATAATTTGCTATTATATATCATTTCCCCATTTAAAATTGATTTCATTAATAAGTTTTCCTTGGTCAAAAGTCAAAATAGAACAGTATTGAAATAATAATTGCAATTTGTTTCAATTAGAAGCTTATTAATGAAATCAATCAAATTTGTTTGACTATTTTTGAGATTTTTTTAAAAATAAAAAATGTTGTTTTACTACTTAATATTATGATAATACTTCCTTCGTCCACAATTGTTTGACATGTATATTAAAAATAGATGTCCAAAATTAATTGTCAATTTAAATAATCAAGAAACAATTAATCATCTTTTTTTCAAATTTACCCTTAATAATAGTGTAGTTCAATTGAAAAGTTATGTAGACTTTTGATATTTTGGTATAAATTACATCTTGTATTAAATTTTTCTTGAGGACTGTGCATGACCTTAACATGACAAACAATTATGGACGGGGGAGTAACATTTAAGTTAATTATATTGTAGTCCTTAAACTTCACCAACAATTATAGTTTTTACTTTTCTATTGTTCTAACAAGCTTTGAAATTAATCACTTTAAGATATAATTGATATTTTGAAGACATAAATTATATCCACTCTTCAAATAATATGTTCAAAATTTTCGCTTTGGTGGAGTTTAAAGAACTTAATTTTCAAAACTTTTTCATAATATACTTTTATTGTTGGTAGGTTATACTATAAATCATGCATTTTATTATACTATTTTTATGGAAAGATTATTTTTATTTATTCAATTTAATAAAATTTACTCTTAAAAAGATTAGACATTTGCATGTGCATCATTTGCTTATATAATTATGATAGATAATTTAATGTATAGAACTTATATTATTTTATAGGTAAAATGCACAAGTACCCCTCAACCTATGTAGAAATTTCAGAGACACATTTATACTATACTAAGGTCCTATTATCTCCTGAACTTATTTTATAAGTAATTTTCTACCCCTTTTCGGCCTACGTGGCACTAGCTTGAAAAAAAAGGTCAATCAGCATTGGACCCACGAGATAGTGTCACGTAGGCCGAAAAAGGGTATAAAATTACTAAGAAAATAAATTCAGAGGGCAATAGAACCTGAGTATAGTATAAGTGTGTTAAATTGAACAGAGTCATCAATGTATGTCAGAATTCGAAAAATAAATATATAAAATAAACCAAATTAAGTGAAGATTCAGTTGAACTTTTAATAACTTTATTAGTCTTAACTTGTTGGGGACTCGACTTTTACAATCCTCGAAACTAAAGCCTAAACGAGGAAATTCGACATTTTTGAAAAATAATTTAAAATTCAATATTTAAATTGTAATTAATAAAATTAAAAAAGCTATTTAATATTAAACTTCATTTAAATTTGTTGGAGACTCAGTTTTGTCGATCCTTAAAACTTATGCAGAAGAAATTTGATATTTGAAAAATAATTAAATAATTGATATTGAGATGGTAGAAGAGGGAGGAGTATTCAAAAATATGCCTAAATCATGATCAGGGTTTTACTTAATTGTGTGATTTTAAATTATTAAATTGCAAAATATAATTAAACCTTCTATTATATTTATTTATCTGTTCTAGCAACATTTCATTATAACGATAAATATTTTCTTTGAATCTAACTTTTAGATTATGTTATATGGTATGTTCTCTATAATATATTTGGTAAAAAGAATAAAACATTATTCAAACAAATGATATTAACGCTATTATAAAGAAATCTAATTGTATCTCAAAGACCGTACTTTAAAGTATATTATAGTATTAATGATACTTAAAATCTATCCGTCACTAAATATTTTATATATATATATATATATAGATATATATATATTCCCTGCGTATGCATAAAAATAATTTCAGCGTAATCATTTTTGTATTATCAACTGATAAAATTTTTAGACGATTACAATGATGTATAATTTCATAGTTGTCACTAGTGAAAATTTATGAATTTTGATAAAGTTATATCATTTTTGATATATAAATAATAATAAAATCCGACCTAAAAATACACAATATAATTTTTTCATGTCATCTGATTATTCTTTCCTGATTATAGCCTAATTGTTTTAAAATACAATTATTTCTCGATAATATCCAACTTCTAAGTAGAGCTGTCAATATAGGCTAGTCTATCCCATCTGGGCTAATCCATACAGACTTCGATATTTTATGGGCCAGGCAGGGCTAGCCCATTTTTGGTGTAGGTCAGAAAACGGCCGGCCCAATCCACAAGTACGTGGGCTACAGGCTTGCCGGGCTAGCCCACTTTTTAAAAAATTATATATTTTTTTAAATTATTAAATTAAATTATAAATTATAATATAAAAATATTATCATAAATAGCGACAAAACAATGTTACATGATGTTAATGTTGTTACTTTTTAATCAAGTCCACAAATAAAATTATCTTTATAATATTTATTAAGTTTTTTTTCAAGTAAAAGTATAAATATCTAAATGAAAAGATTAACTTAATTGTTTTGAGTTTGAACTCTTTAACTTTAAATTTTAACATTTTTATTATATTTTTTAATTAATTTTTATTGGCCCACGGGCCGGCCCTGCCGATATTTCTCATGCCCCACAAATCAGCAGGCTTATTCAGGCCGGGCTAAAAAGTCCTTTTCTCATATGGACTCCAAAAATCGTAGCCCAGCCCTATTAAATCCCGGGTTAGGCCAGGCCGGCCCAACAGGCCTAGCCCATATTGACGGCTCTACTTTTAAGTTGCTTGCTATTAGATATTATCAAAATAATAATTGAGGTAAGTATTTATTTATCAAATATGCTTGTTTTAATTTCAAACTTAGAAATTTGAAAATATATTTAAGAGTTCTTAAAAAATTTCACTTTATTAAACTTTAACTAAATTTTATGTCCAACAATAAAACTTTGTCACAATTCAACCCAAAGGCCGTACGGGCACTTACTCTTACACCTAATTAGGAGAACCCTCAAATTTCAAACGTTTTCAAAATGCGAAAAATAAGAAACAGACTAATAAAAGAAATTCATATATAACATTTTATAAAATAAGAGTTTTTAAACGACTCAAAGTTAAGACTTATAGAATATTTAACTTCCCCAAGGATCTAGTCTAAATAGGCACAAGAGCTACTGTTAATACAAGGTATAATAAGACTAGAAATGACGCAACTCCCATCATGCAGAAGGAAGAGTAAAAGCCGTTGGAGATTATCTTCGTCTTCACCTATGAAACGTCAGTGATCCAGAAATCAGATTATGCCCAAAAGACATAGCAAAAGTAGTATCAGTACAACCACTCATACTGGTGGCATCATCGATCAACCCGATACCCCTGATAATATAAGAATTTGACTAGTAAGAGACATACATTAATACCTATCGCTCCTCTACCTTTATATTTTTCCTGCCCTTACCATTCCAGATATTACAATCATACTAGCATACTTGATTCTACTTGTTATTACGCCAGTCGAGACATACTATCCATTTTATAATACTACCCCTCACGGGGTAAAACCCAACTATAACAAATATCACTAAACACCACCCATACCTCAACAATAATAAAACATGACCACATTCTAATCATTAGGACCCCTAGTTTCCCTTACCACCACAACTCGATATGAGACTCCACGATTCACAATTCATTACACAAACATATAACTCTAATTTATTTACAACATCATAATCCACACATATGTATATATAATGCGCAACCCAATTATCATGTCAGGATTCAATGTCCCATTTCACATTTTCAATAATACACATATATGACAAGTCAATGTTTCTCTCATGGAATTCATATCCAAATTGTTTGTGCGTCAAGTCTTGGTACCCGATCCAATATGTATATTGGTACATGACATCCGATTTTAGTTAGTGTGTCAAAATGAATCACCTGATCCAATGCAAGTTAGTGTGTCAGTATGTGACACCCGATCCAAATGCAAGTTATTGTGTCGGTACATGACACCCGATCCAATATATCACCACACAAGCATAATCACATTCATGACGTACTCAAGTTCCGGGAATGGATTATTTGTAGTCAATTCATTAGGTTCGTTACTACTGTTATACTTTGCTGATACACATGTATATCCTACGATCACCAATCAACACATCACACAAAATCTCTTCCTCCTTCTTTCCCAAGCCTCAAGCAGCTTTTGGAGGGTTTCTGGGTGATCCCCGCATCTTTTAGGGGTTTTTGAAAAAAAACAGAAAATAACGCGTAATTTACATTCTGTCTCGCCCATCCCGCTCTGGCAGGACAGTGGCCCCCGAGTTTCCTGATGTTTTTCGTTTTCCTAATTAACGACGGCTTGGGTCGTTACAAACTTCAACCTTCAAAATACCATATATTAATGAGAAAACGCACAAGTACTCCCCCTAGAAATGACCGAAATCTCACAGATACACCTTAATTAAACTAAGGTCCTATTACCCCCTCCCCCCGAACTTATTTTCTTTTGTAATTTTGTGCACCTTTTTGACTTACGTGGCATCAAAATATCTCCTACGCGCCACAATTGCGTGGAGTCACGGAGTGTGCCACGTATGACAAAAGGTGCACAAAATTACAAAAAAATAAGTTCAGGAGGGTGATAGGACCTTAGTTTAGTTAAGGTGTTTCTCGGAATTTCGGTCAAACATATATATATATATATATATATATATATATATATTTCTATTATATAGAAGAGCCATGATTACGACGACCAATGACAATATTGTAATTTTAAACATTATTCATGGGCAAAGTTATAAATTTATAATTGCATAATTAGTGGTCAAAATAATTTTCTAGAAGAATCCAATAATCTTTTTCAAGAGTCACAAAAAGTTTTGTTTCATGTGTGACTCCACATAATCATTTTATTTAATTTTAAAAAATTAATTTATATTTGTTTGATTATAATAATGTCAAAAATATTTATACAATTGAAATAGTTCATATATGTTTATTGCTACCACAACATATTCATTATAACCTACCATCTTCCATGATGTAATTTCCTTTTAAATTATATACAATATTTTTTAAACATAAGTATTCATATAGTTTTAATAGAAAAGGGTAAAAAATATCCTTAAACTATCCGAAATAGTTCATATTTATCCTTAAATTATATTTCGGCTCAAAACTCTCCTTCCCGTCAAACTATTGGTCAAAAGTGCAATTCTTATTAATGGAAGTTCTTAAATATCATGTGAATGTCACATTGCACGCCAATAGAGTTCCACTGCCACATAGACTAAAAGGAAAAGGATAAAAAATACCCTTAAACTATCTGAAATAGCTCATATATACCCTTAAACTATATTTCGGCTCAAAACTATCCTTTCCGTCAAACTATTGGGTCAAAAGTGTCCTTCTTATTAACGAAAGTTGTTAAATGCCATGTGAATTCTATATTGCACGCCAATAAGGTTCCACTGCCACATAGACTAAACCCCTAAATCTTTATTACTCTTTTCCCCCGTCATTTCATTATTTTCCAGAAATGATTTTACTCCTTATCCCTCATTTCGCGGCTAAGAGTTTCAAAGTTTTCTTCATCGTTGGGTTTCAAAGTGGATCTTCGTCATTGTAGGTTAGTAAATATTATTTCTTATTTTCTCTCCAAAATAATATTTATTCAATCTCTAAAATAATATTTATTTTATCCTAAAAAATTGTGACTTAAATAAAAAAACAAAAAAATCACAATTCCAAAGAGATAAAAAATAGAGTTAATAATGTAAGAATAAAAAAAATGACAAAATAATGAGTGCATAGTTGTAATTTAATAAAACACATAACTAATTAACAAGATAAATTTTGAAATTGTATAAATATAAGGAAACAAAAATTAATTTAGCATAGAATTATATATCATATACATATGAAACTTCCACAATTTAGTCTTGATCTCTACTTCTTGCAATCTTGAATTATTATAAATTAGTGTCATTCATTGAGAGTAAGGAGCACATTAAATATTAGATTATGAATGCTTTACAACTTAAAAATAAATGTGTTCTTAATTGATATCAAGACTTGAATTTCAAAATTAAAATACTTTATTACCTATTTAAATTAAATTTTTTGATTATTATCTATAGAATATTGATAAAAAAAAATATTATAAAAATAATTGTGAATTATTTTCATTTTAAATTTTGTTAAAAGGCAAAATAGTTACAAAAACTTAAATTTTATAAATATAAAATTAATCTAAAGTTTGTACTCACTCCCTTTCGGTTTATATAATTTTAATTTAACTTAACATGAATATTTTTAAAAGAAAAAAACACTTTTAAAACTCGTGGTCTAAAACAAACCATAGATGTCATATGACTATAAATCATCTTACTAAGAATGAAATGAATATTTCAAAGTCAAAATATTATTTAAATATATTATACATCATTCTTTTGAAACTGACTACAAAGAAAACTATGTCACATAAATTAAAGTAAAATTTTCATAAGTTTTCATAGTGTAAAGAGTTAATTACATTATAGCGCTACTTGTTCAAATTACAAAATTTTTTTAGAATTAAATAATTTCATATAAATCAGCAGACATGCTGATACTTTGATCATGATACATTGCTATTGAGGAAACTTGCAGAAACATAACTCACGGATAAATCCGAGAGAGAAGGGATGTATTCGAGAGAGAATATGAATGTATCCAAGAGGGGAGAAACGTATTCAAGAGAGAATATGAATTTATTCAAGATGGGATAAAGATGTATTCAAGAGAGGATATGAGTGTATCCGGGAGAAGATACTGATGTGTCTGACAGAGGATAGGAATGTATCTAAGAGAAATTTTTTGTAATTTTTTTAAATAGTAGAAAATTTTAGAAACTATAATAAAATAAGATATTAATATATATAATTACTTCTAACTTAAAATTAAAAAAAATAATTAATTATATTGGGCCGTAAACAGGCCTTCAATTATCTAGTATATAATATATTTTCAATTATATATATATATATATATATTTTTTGCAATTTTACACTCTGAGATACTTCAACTATGATTTGTCTAGATACAATGTTAACTTATAAATATCTTTTCTCAATTGAACTTTAAATAATATCTTTTTTTATCATCAAGTATTTCATGTTTAAACACATACTTTATATTATTTCTAAGAATATTTAATAAACATATAAGGAAAGTACTTAATTGATTTATACTAAATATTGACCTATAATATCCTAGTTGGAATTAGAGAAAATATATCAAAGAACTAAATATTTTTCACTCCACCACTATATATTGGTTACATACTTTTTACATTCTCTTTATTCTTTCTTTGGCTTTTTCCAATTCCAATAATTTTTCTTAAGAGGTATTCACAAATTTCTTCAAAGTTATTTTTTCCCTCTTTATCTTCTATGTTTTTTCTTGATTTGTTTAAATGATTTTTTAGATTCTATAATTTTGAGTTATTAATTTTGTTGTTATCGTCGTTATTTTATCTCTTTATCAGTTCTTAAATCTGCAACACTATTTTTAAAAAAATAAATTCGATGACGATTTTAACTTTTATCAAGCCTAAAAGGGGGGAAATGTGATTTTCTTTTGTTGTTCTTTTGTACTTTCCATATAGAATTTAAGATCAAACCTTTAAAGAATGTTTTTTTTCAATAATTAATATACATTTATTAATTTTGTAGGTTCAATGATTCAGATTTATTAAAGTTGTTGTGTTTTATTCCATTTGCTAATTTTTGAACTTGTCATACCCTCTTTCAAAATTTGATGGTTTTTTTTTTAAAAAAATCTTCTTAAAAGTAGTCTTTTTCTTTGTCTTTTTATTGTTGTTGTAATTTCCCTTTAGATTAGACCTTCTAAGTGAATTTAAGTGTATAAATTATTATTAATTTTTTGCTTTAAGGATATCCTATTTTATGCTTTGAAATCATAATTTTTGAAGGTTGTTTGCTAATTGAATTGATAATAGATTAAGATTAATCTTTTCTTGGTTAGGTTTATACATACAAATAAAAATGCTTAGATCTTAGATTGCTAGATATTTTTTCAATTGTTTGACTGTATCTTATAAAATATATCACTTCTAATATTAATTTAATTATCATTTAATAAATTATTGATAGATCTATGTTTCAAATATATTTTTGATGATTAATTATGATTGAATACTTTTTATTATTTTTTTTGTTTTATTTATTTATTATTATTATAGAAGGGTCAAAATAGATTTTGTTTTGACATAATCTTTTTGAATGATTAATTTTTAAGGTTAAAATCATAGATTAGTTATCTTGGGATTGCAGATATTAATTTGATATAATTTAGATGCTCCTTAAACTATCCATTTGCATTTATAACTTTTTCCTTTTTGTTTAAAGTGTATCATTTTTTTACTAGTATAACTTGACTATTTTTTATTATATTTTTTTTATCTATAGTTAAATTAAATCTAATTAACCCTCTATTCATTTGATCTTATTGTAGTGCAAAAATGGCTACTAATTCAACAGGACATGCTGCTGAAAAAGTTGCCAAAGCTTTTGTGGTTCAATACTATAACATTTTACAAACCCGAATCGACCAATCGTATCGATTCTACAAGGAAAAAAGTATTCTAAGTTGGCCATCGTCCGATGGTGAAATTATGTCTGTCACAACTTCTGATGTAAGTATTCTAACAGAGAATCTTAATAGTTCAGTTGGTTGACTATAATTTTTTTTTGTCACCTAAAGTTTCAATGTTTTTTACTTTGAATAAAATGTTTTTTCTTTTTTTTTTAAAATTAATTTTGGCTTAACATTTTTCTAATTTTAGGGCATAAATGATTTTATCATGTCATCACACTTTAAGGGTAGCAAAGTTGAAGTCAAAAATGTTGACTCTCAATCATCTGTTGCTGGAGGTGTTTTGGTGATAATTATGGCTTACTTAATTGGGCAAGACAAGTCTAGAAAAAGGTTTTCTCAAACTTTTTTTCTTGCTCCACAAGAGACAGGATACTATGTATTGAATGATATTTTTAGATTTATTGATGAAGAAGAAAAATCTTCAACAATTGTTGAGGAAAATGGTTCAATTGATACTCCTTTAGGTATGTCTTATGATCGCGATGACCTGATTGTATAAAATATTTAATTTGTTAGCGCATAGAATTTTAACTGTATAGATTTGTTCTCCATTTGGATTATTAGCTATTCAGAGCAGCGCTGAAAACAATGTTCAGAGGAAAGCTGAAAATAACGTTCAGAGCAAAGCTGAAAACAACGTTCAGAGCAAAGCTGAAAATAATGTTCAGATCAAAGCTGAAAACAACGTTCAGAGCAAAGCTGAAAACAATGTTGATGATAAAGTTGACCAGAAGCCTTCAAGCCCAAAAGAACAAGAACAAAAAAAGGACCCTGTGGGGCCCGCCATCGTTGAGAACGAGGCTCCAAAAATTACCTATGCTTCAATGGTTAGTAGTACTTTTATGAATCGTTTGATTCACATGCTAGTTATGTAAAAATCATAAAAACTTTTTTAAATTATAATTTTACCTCTAAAGCTTTGTCTAATATATATTCTAATTCGAAGTATTTTCTATAGATAAAGCAAGGTAGGTCCTCGCCACCAAAAAATGGTGGCCTCTTACCGGCTCCTAAAAAGCCGCAACCCAACAACTTGGTGAAGTCTAGTTCGACTGGTCTGTTGAAAGTTGCAAGTACTCATTCAACCAAAGTTGCGCGAGACAATTATGATAATGACATCGAATGTAAATTTTTATTGTTTTAGTCAATTAATTGATGAAATTTTTGTCATATTAAGTGAATTATTGAGTTACTCGTTTATATTTTACAGATAAATCGATATTTGTTGGAGGATTACCACCCAACACAACAAAAAATGATTTATATGCTGTTGTTAAAGAGTTTGGACCCCTTCACATTCAAGATGTTCAACTAAAAGCTTATGAGGCATATCAGGTATATATATGTATCACTTTCATTTTGTTTTTCGATTTATCATTTATTTAAAACTTATTTTTTGTTTAATGATTAAGCATTTATATATATTGAACTTTTTTTTTTTAATGTAGGATGGATATTGTTGTGGTTTTGTGCATTTCCAAGATGCAATTTCTGCTCAAAAGGCTGTCTATGTAATGAATTTTACACATTTTAATCTTCAAAAATATTTATCGGTTTAAAGTTTATTGATCGTCTTATAATGTTTGTCTTTTTTCTTTAATGTTCGATTCTAGACTCATCACATTATGGTGAAGGGGAAACGAGCTTACATGAGATACAAGAGACATAACAAAGGTACTTATATATATATATGTGTGTGTTTGTCGTTTTATTCTGTTATAATATAAGCATCAATTATTGATTTCACAGTTTGAACTGATGAACTGATGACCTATAGGTCATAGAGATGATTTTACTGTTACTTCAAGACTTCCTTTCTTTATTATATCGTAATCATATTGTATTTAATTTTTTTCAGTTCACGGAGATAGGGCAAATTCTCCACCGGAGAGAGGTGAGTTTCGAGGTGGTCGACGTTCGAGGAGCCGGCCTCAAAGTTCTGATGGACGTTGGGGAGAAGGTTACCAACAAAAGTACTATAATTAGTGTTGTTTTAAGCTAAATTAATTATATCAAATCTTGTTATGGTTTTATTGCATGTTCATGTTGAAGGTACAATATTTGGTGTTTGGATGGTTTTAAAAATTAATACTTCAACTTTATAGATTTTTATATCTATATAGTTTCAACTCATTTTGAAGTTGCTTCAATAGTTTACTGTATATTGTATGTGACTTTTGTTTAGGTCCATTATTATTTCTGAGATCCAGATATTATTACCTAGGTTCCTAAATTTAGAAGGAACTAAAATGTAGCTAGTATTATTGAGAGTCAACAGGGGGAGGGTGAATTAAAATTTCCTTTAGTCGACTTCCTATAGTAGTCAGTCGACTTACATGCATGTTAGTAAAACATATATATATAGAAATAGTAAAATGCAGTAAGTAAATAATACAGAGAGTTTTTATACTGGTTCGAAACACCGATGTGGTGCCTACGTCCAGTCCCCTTGGGATACAAGGGTTTCCTTAAGAGCTTTGAAGTGAACTATAGTACTACATAGTTTCTGCGATTTGATCCTGTCTGATGTGCAAATCATATTGCTACCTTGACACTACCACTATTTGTAAACCTACACTCAGATTCTTTCTTTCTTTTTCTTCTCAATTGTACCATTCACGTGTTTACAAAGCTTTAGGAATGATAAAAGGAGGTTGTACTATAAGCTCAAGTGAAGTTGCGTACTTCACACTTAAGTCTGGGGGTAATTTATACATGCATAGACCCGTGCTCTAGTAAGGAATAACACAAGGGGTATTTATCTCAATCAAGGATAATTGAGAGATTCCTTAATTGAGGCGATTTGTTGATCCATGTCCATATTAGATATGTGCATGGTAAATCGCTTCTCTATCCTACTTGGCTTGGCCGGCTTGATTCTTTTCTTGTATGGTCATCAGATCTCGAATCTTTGGCTTGATTCACGTCTCTTCCTTTTCTTGATAACTTGATTCTATTTTAGGCTTTGATTTGCTAATCTCTTGATTTTGTCTTGTCAATCAAGGTATGCTTGATTGAGCTAAGAATCACATAGTTGACTAATGCTAAGAAGGTTATGTTTGAGTCCCTCAACCAGATACACTTCAACTAGATTGCCTGATGTCTAGAGTGTAATAGTCCTGACTCCGATTACTTCCCCTTTAGCATTGTCTACAAATATGACACAACATCCATCCATTCTTTTTATAGTTTTGAAGTTTTCTTTCTTTTCTCACATATGTCTGGGTATAAACTGTCGTGTACCCACATTCTTTTTCTATAAGTTTTTTTGGATTTCTCCTGCAAAACAATAAGATTATTTTCTTTTAGGTATCCAAGTATTTTTGGATCCTTGATGATTAGAAATTTTTGATCTCTAAATTCATTTTCTAGAAGAATATTTTCTACAATTAAAAGATTTGTGACCAAGATCACCATAAGTGTAACAAGTAATTTTAGTAGGAATTTTAGGAGAGTAGGAGTTAGAAGCTATTTGATCTATGGGAACTATGATTGGAAGATTTTCTTCAATAGAGCGTAGTTCTGTTAAATCGGATAAAACTATGAATTGGAGATTTCTGATGTTGTTCAATTGCATTTTGACTTCCTCTAGCTCTTTTGTTGGTAAATCGTCTTCAATCTAACTTACTTTGAGAAAAATCTGCCTATCTTTTTTTTCTTGAGCAATTTTATTCTATTCGTCAATAACCTTTTGTAATTCATCGCAATTATGTCCAAAGAATGTTGTAAGTCGTTACAACTAGGACAATTAAAAGGTCTTATGTCACTTGTTTCATCTCTTTTCATGAAACATAGATTGATCATTTCATCATGATCATCGTCGGTTGTTTCTCCTTGACCCTATGCTTCGAGACTTATTGAATCTTCATTTCTTCGATTGTTTCATCTTCTCCGTTCTAGGCAGGTTTGTTTGATGTGTCCTGGCTTTCCACAGTAGTAACATCGATCATATTTCTTTTGAAATCATTGTTCTTAAAAATCCTGTTGAGATCTCTATCTTCTTTATCTAAGCATTTATCTCGCTCCTCAATTTATAAGGGCCATTCATTCGTCTCGATTTTCATTGATTTCTCCAATTTCAGATGTCTCAACCGTAAATGCCACAATCTTATTTTTATCATCTTTCTTGTACCTTTTAATATGATTATGTTCATAAGCCATCAAGTTTCCTCGAAGTTCATTATACGTCATTTTCTACAGAACTCCATCTTCCAGAGTGACAACTTTAGTTTCCCAAGCTCCGGGAAGACTTTCTAACAAGTTTTCTGACTTGGAGTCCATTTGAATATAACATTTCAAGTGATTTGAGTTCAAAGACAATTTTACCGAATCTCGAGAAAATGGCTTCTACATTTTCATCTTCAGCCATTTTATACAATTCATATTCATTTGCCAGTGAATTGATCCGAGCTTTTTTCACTTTAGTAGTTCCTTCATAAGTTACTTCTAGTTTGTCTCACATTTCTTTCGCAGTTTCACATGTTTATATCTTGTCATAATTAGCTCTGCTCATTACACAATATAACAAACTTATAGCTCTAGCATTAGTTTGAACTATCTTTTATTGTTACTTTGTGATATTGAGTGATTCAGGATCAAATGGCTTCTCAGTGCCATCTTTTTCGGTAAATTCATAAATAGGCTTTGGGCCCTTCTTGATCACTATCCATGTTTGACGATCATTTGAAGAGACAAAGATTTTGAATCTGTCTTCCTAGTGAGAGTAATGTTGACGATTGAAGTATGGTGGTCAATGTGAAAGAATGATCATCTTGAAGTAGAGCACCAGGAATATGATAAAGTGTCATTGAATCTTTGCTCACATATAGTTAAACACTTAATTAGGGAGACCTGTTATGAAACCAATTAAAAGTCAAGAGAAGGGGAGTGAATTAAAATTTCCTTCAATCGACTTCCTGTAGTAGCCAGTCGACTTACCCGCACGTTCGTAAAACCTTCTTTTATCTTTCATAAATCTTTGTAAACACGAGAATGGTACAACTTAAAAGAAAAGAAAAAGAAAAAATCTGAGTGTAGGTTTAAAAGAAGAGGTAGTGTCAAGGTAGCAATCTGATTTGCACATCAGACAGGATCAAATCTCAGAAACTCTGTACCACCAAAGTTCACTTTGAAGCTCTTAAGGAAACCCTTGTAACCTAGGGCGACTGGATGTAGGCACCAAATCGATATTCCAAATCAGTATAAAACTCTTTGTATTATTTACTTATTGCATTTACTACTTCTATATATATATATATA
>NC_028641.1:6032028-6056186 GCF_001406875.1 Solanum pennellii | reverse complement strand
ATATATATATATATATATATATATATATATATTGAAGAAGATCAAAGAGGAGATAAGGAGCAGGACAAGTGGAAACACCCCAAAGAAATGCAATAGTGTAGACAAAGCTTGGATAGATAAGTTTTTTTTTTTTTTAATGTAGATAGTGCACATGAGCATTGATAGAGGATAGAGGAGGTAAATGAGTGAAGAATTGTAATTGAAACATATTTGGAATTTAATAAAAGTTGTTAGTTCGATAAAAAAAAAAGGAAAAACCCAAGGAGTACTTATCTCAATCAAGGATAATTGAGAGATTCCTTGATTGAGGTGATTTGTTGATCCACGTACATATTAGATATATGTGCATGGTAAGTCGCTTCTCTATCATGCTTGGCTTGGCTGACTTGATTTCTTTCTTGTTTGGTCAGCAGATCTCGAATCTTTGACTTGATTCATTTTTATGTTGTCTGCGTAGATTACCTCCTTTTTGATTTCGTAGCCTGCGAAAATTGTGAGTAATGTATTAATAGTCTATTATCAAAATCAACTAACTCTAACAAGTTAGCAATTATATGTTACATTTTCAATAGACACGTAAATCATTTATGGCCTCACTTTTTTTTCTTAGAGAAAATGAATTATTTGGACTTTATTATAGTAGGCTGGATCCTTTTTTTCTTTTTTAATAATATAGTTATTATATTCTATTTATATCTTTTGGTCCACCTTTCATTTTCAATAACTAACTACGTGGTCATGGTGACTAAATTTGTGATAACCATACATTATTCCACCTATTTTTCTCTAAGTATTCTAAGAAATATAGCTAATAACCATATAATTTTTTTTAGAAGAATACATGGTTCTGTTTGAAGTAGGAGTAACGTAAAATTGTCTTTGTGTGATTTATATGTCATAAGTTCGAGCCGTAAAATTGTGTCTATGTGATTTATATGTCATACGCTCGAATCATAAAGTTGTCACTGTCTGATTTATATTAAAGAAAAATTATTCAATTTATTTATACTTTTTTTTTTAGGATCATCTACAATCTAATGTTGAACAAATTTTAGCAGAAAAATCTCTCCCTTCAATATAGTAGTGATGTTTAGATCAACTTGTACGTTAGCTATTGCTTTCTCGTATGTGTATTTGCTAAATCTATCCATCGAGGCTTAGACTGATGAGAAGAAATTTCTAGAAGGCTTTTTTGTTTTTGGTATTAGAGTTTTATAGCTAGTAATGAATAGCATGTTTGGAATTTCCATTTTTTTTGTGTGTTTGTGAGACAGAGCTAGGATTTGAACTTAACGTGTTCTAAATTCTAGGATAGGCGATATTAGGTGTTAGTAATTGAGTTCTGAATTTAAAATTTTGTACATATATTTACTAGATTTCTTAATTAGCACAAATACAGAGTTTGGACTAAAGTTACTGGTTAAGCGGAACTTGTAGGTAACCTTCTAGCTCCGCCCCTAATAGATCAAGACTTGTATATGGAGTTTTGGGTTGTTGTAGCAGCTGCAGGAGCAGGTTATGTAGCACAATATTTGCAAAGTTCATCAGATGAAAAGGGCAACTTATTAGTAGATAACAAGAAGAATTTGTTGCATCAACTACGCGAAAAAGTGTGTCCTTTTCATATATTAGCTCGAAAAAGAGCTAAAAAGGATGTCTCAGATGATGAAGAAGTTTCCAGATTCAGACATCTTAATCTTGATTCATCAGATTGCCTCGAGAAAGATTCATTTTGTCCATCCTCAGCAAAAGAATATACAGGTACCAGGAACAAAGATTCTGGTGGATCATTCAATACAACAGGTTCTAACTTCAAAAAGTTTATTTGGATTTAACGTATATATACTGACAGCGTAGAGAAATTTTACAGTATATGTGTTTATGATATGTTGTAGCGCGTAACATGCCTTATTTTCTAGGTTGTTGTTTACTTGTATTTGTGGTTTGGAGTTATCTGTAGTTATGATCATTTAGGTGATGGTGTTGGTGTACATATCTGTTGTTTCTGCTTAGTTCTACTTATTGCACTTACCAGATCATGTGAGTCAAATGGCTTTCGGGAACAACCTCTCTACCTTCACGAGGTGCTATAGGATCTCACTTAAAAAATGACACTTTGTGAGTAGGATTCAACACGGGTGCAGCAATATTTTTGTAGAGTTCGAGCAACATAGGCCAAAACATAAAGCAATTTAGTTACCTAAATGCAATGGCTCTATATAAGCCAAAACTAATGTTGCTCAGACTCTGTAACAAATGTGAGTAGATGCGTGTCCGATCCTCCAAAAATGAATACGACATGTGTGTATGACAATTTTTTGGAGAGTCCGAGCAACCAATTTAGTTACCTAATATGCCTTGTTTCTGTTTCTCCCTTGTCTTGATTCAAGCAGGGCTACCAAATGGAATGGCTCTATTCTATATGGGAATTGTTAGTGGCATGGTGTCTGCTGTTATTGCAAACAGAAAAGAGATAGAAAAGGTGAATGAGAAGTTAAAATGGACCAAGAATTTAGTTCAGAAGTTAGAAAATGAGCTCAATGTGAAAGAGATTGCTAATGATGATTATGAGAATCCAAATCTATGTAGTCCCTCGATGTCAACTGTTGATGAACCAACAAGTGAAGCAGAGAAACACGAGTCGATGAGCGAAATTGAGGCAGAGCTTGAAGCTGAATTAGAAAGGTTGGAAATCAGCTTGGAGGTTTCAAACTTTGAAAGAATATCTGATTGTGTTGAGGTAAGCCTGCATTTAGCTATACTTCTACTTTTTTGAAAATGTCGTTTTTTTCGAGATTTTGACTCTAACTTGCTTGAGATTGAGGATGTCTATGATGACAAGAATTCTTATTTTACTTCTGTGAGTAGTATCTCTGATTCATAAAAATTTAAAATTTGCAGCTAAATCCAGAAGATGAAATAAATGTGGTTCGTGGAGACTTGAAACTAGATTGCCTCAATGTGCAGAGCCCTGATTCATCAGGATCAGAGAGTGGAACTTGGATTGATCATTCTAAACCTGCCAACCATCCTGTTTCCCCGAGGGAGCTAAGCTCGCGTCTGCATGAGGTGATAGAATCCAGGCTAGAAGCTCGAATTAAGGAGCTCGAAACAGCCCTTTATCATAGCCAAAATAGAGCTTGTTCATTGGAAACACAACATAATCTCTCTCAAAAGGCCTTTGCATTGCGCGATTCAGAGTCCTCTTCATGTCTACAAAGTCCAGATTGGTATCATGAGGCTGATGAAGAGACCATCAGTATCATGCATGGAAGTGAAAATGCTTTTGACACTAATACAAGAACCCCTCCTTTTGATGGAGGATTGATTGATAGCCCAAACGAAGAACAGGGTGGCCTGGTTCACGAACGTAAGCAGCCTACCTTGATACAATTATTAAAGACAGAATCCATGGCTCAAACCCGTGAGCTACATGTCACACGGAAACAACATTACTATTGCTCCAAAGTTCCCATTCATTGATAGACCAGATATGATGGGAAAATGATCATTATCTATATTATGTTGTCTTCTGTTATTTTTTATGTTACATTGGTATCTTCTTACAACTCTTTTGAGTATAGAGACAAAATGTGCAGTATACATGTAAAGATTGAAGAATTTTTTATAGATTAATAGACATTAGGGATAGGGTGTTATTCCGTATACTTGAGATGATGTATCATTTGTGCCATGGGGTTCAAGTTTCAACTGAATCCATCATTTTTTACACAAAACATAGATGTAAGGGAAACACATAGATTTCCATAAATACTATATTCTGAACTCATAATTTCAAAAGTACAACGAGTTCGATAGTAAAGAATATGAAAGTTAAACCATCATGTTCAAGTCATGGATTCACCTCTGGTCCAAGCCAGAGACGATGAGAAAGGCGTGTACATGTGGAGAAAAACTTCATTTCCAGCTTAGTCTGCTTTTCTGAATCTAATGCAGAGAAGAGGAATAGTAGCTCAGATAGGCAAAAGCAAAAGTTCAGTCTTGTCAGCTTAACGCATAAAGAAGCTCCAGAACAAGATGAGATAATGAAGAATCAATTGATTGTGGCGATTTCCACTCCATCTTCATTATAGATGTTAAGATCTGTTTACAGCGGAAGAAGTTTCTTATGCTTAAAGTAAATCATGAAAGCAATGTATAAGACCAAACAAAAGATTCCAGTGATGATAATAGTCCAGTTAAACCCATCCGGATCGTCAAAAACTGTGGTTTTCAAGTTCATTCCAAATACTGCAGTTACCATAGCAAATATTGTTGCCACAAAAGTGGCAGCTGTTAGAAGCAACTCAAATTGTATTAGCTGATTCTGGACATTGGCCTGTAACATAATAAAATTTTGAGTGAGTTTCATGAACATTACAGTGTAGATACGTGTCTTTAATGTATATGAAAAGTTATGCTGAAACAAAAGACATCAAGAAAAAAGGGAACATTAAAAGATAGTATCCGCAAGTTAGTCTTACAAGTTTTATATTGATCAGATCCTCCGTATCATCAATATATTCTTTAAGCTGCAACATATGAGAGAACAAACGTGAGAATACAAATTCATCAGTTGGAATGTTGAATCAAATTAATTAGGAGCTCGTGTGTTAGTCATCACTCATCACTATTAATCAAATTTAATAAGAGGCCATGCATTATGAGTTATGGGAGAAAATCTTGGTGTATGGACTATTTGACTCTTCAATGGATGATTTTGAAGGGATTAAATCATCGATGCTATTAGTTAGGGGTCTCTGTAGTCTGCAGTATCTTTACCAGAATAATTCACACATTGAAAAGTTTAAAACCAATAAATAGGGGTAGGTTAAGCAACTAAACAACATACAACCTAAAGGCAAGGAAGTGAATGACGCCCCCAAGGTTGTACAGAAATGTTAGTATCAAACAGTAATATAAGATCTACTTAGTATACCCCCTTAATGTTAATCAAAAGCTGGATTACTCCCATGATTCTCCCCTTATCCGTAAACCAGAACCCGAGGCTATATTTTAGCAAATACTCCTTCCGTTTCAATTTATTTGTCTCACTTTCCTTTAGTCTGTTTCAAAAGAATGTCTGTTTCCTTCTTTTTTGGCAACTTTTTGACTCTAACTTTCCACATGGCATGTTTAAGACCACAAGATTAAAGGCATTTTGATCATTCTACATATCTTTAGTTGAAGACCACAAGATTCTTCTAGACTTTCTTAAAATCTATGTCAACTCAAAACCAAACAAAATATTAGCAGCGGAGGAAGTAAATCTTAAGATTATTTGGTAAGAATCGTAATCCAACTCTACTTGCATTTCTTGAATCTATCAGGGAAGGAGTTCAGTTCATTCTAATTTAATTATTTTTGCAGTATAAATATAAGATTTTCTGGATATCAAGAAGAAAAGCTATTAATATAAGAATCTCTTACTGATGACAACTTGTTCAGAGCGCTGTCAATGACCACAAAATATGTTTCAAGCAACATTTCAAGCTGATCAATATTTTCTTGACAATTAGATGAAGCTGAAATGCTTCCGTGTTTGCTTGAGCTCAAATTACTGAATGCCCGTTGCAACTTATGCATCCCAGTAGTTGATGTTGCAGGTGATACTGGAGCAGATCTTGCTGCTCCTCTAATTTTTCCATATATATCCGCTTGTTCATATGAATCATTATTTAAATAATCCTCCTTCCTCTGTTTCTTCTCTGTTAAGTACATCTCAGCCATGTCACCATCATCATCCATTAGATGTTCTATTTCATCACATACCTGAACGTTTTTCGATAAGTAATAATTTTATTAAGGTACAGAATACGTATAAGAGGAAGACATCTGTCACTCGTATTCCACTAATACAGGTATTGGAGATCTGCATGCCTGAACATTTGTTTAAAAGCTTAAGTGGTCTGACAGATAACGAAGCAGTATCAGACTACATATACAATCATACCTTTTGGACGCGCTGAGTCAAGGCAAGCAATTGACCTTTCAATCTACGAACTCGTTCCAGATTTAGAGTGTTAATAGATGACGCTAGTTCATCAAGCACGGGGTATACTTCCAGTTCTAATTCTTTCACCTGTTTGATTTAGAAAGACATGAAAAAGAATTTTGATTGAGACTTGAGAATATATACGTTTAATCATGAGAATTACTGCATTTTGTTTGAGGTACTGGATACAGAGAGACAAACATGTCGAAGTGCATCATATTTAGGCCAACACATCACATCATGATGATGATAAAACTGAGTAAGAAACAAAACAGATGGGATTTACTAACATCCAAGAGCAATTGATGCAAAGCACCTTGAATCCATTTTTAGTTAACCAACATAGAACCATAAAAGCTCAACTTAAAATGGATCAAGCTGCAACTAAGCTTTAAGATACCGCGCTTGCCTAGTGCGGTTACCTCTCCTATGTGGTTTGCGAGCTGCTGCATAGGAGCGGGGGTTTTACCCTGTGCGCACCCAAAGGGTAGCGGCTGCAGGTTTCCCTTGTCATAAAATATATATATATATATATTCTATTACTCCTATCTGCAGTTCCTTTTTTTTATACACCTGTGGTGTCCAGGACAGCTTACGCGCCATGAACTAATTCCACGGGATACCTCCCACCAACAATAGGTACTACCGGTAACTTTCCCCTCCTAGATTCGGACAGATGGAAAGGTTTGAACCTGAGACCTCATGGTCCTCAACGCACTTCATTGACTACTAGACTTAAGATATTTATCACATTATGCAATAATGGCACACATATTGGAGCTAGTATATTATGCCTACAATGGACAGCAAATATTCTAGTCTATTACACAAAAGAGTTATCAATCTGCCACCAAAAGAGTCTTTTGCATACCTGAGCATCAAGAGACAAGCAAGTTAGCTCCAAAACAAGCTCAAGGGCTCTGAACTCGAAAGGAAGACCATCTGAATTAAAACACCACTCATTATGAAAAAAACTGAAATTTCTTCTATAGAGAGTTCACCTTATATCAAAAGAAACATCACACCAGGGTAAAATAGGTTCAAACAGAGGGGAGGGGAGGGGACATAGAGGATTCATCGAACAGACGCCAACAAGTTTGGGATGGTGTACTTGCTGTTGCATTGAAAGACATGACATCATGCTAAATGAACGCAAAGAACAGAGAACGTTTCAGAATCACTGTAATTACATGCATCCCTCAAACAACAAAAACACCATTGGTTGCTGAACATGCTCAAGTGTCAGTTCATTTATACTAGAGGGGATATCATCCATTGCTTCTAATAGCTATCGATACTACTTTTATGGATACATAAAGAACTGCAGATGCTAAGTACAGAAGTTTGATTAAATTAAAGTCAAAGACGTAAGACAGGCTGTTCTTACAAAGCTCAGGCAAGGTGGAACAAAATTTAAGGCTAATTTTTATACTTCGTTCTGCAATTTAGTAGGTCAAAAGTAGCATTTGGCAGAAGCTACAATAAGTGCATGCTACATGGAAAAAAACAGCTGGATAACATAACTGTTATAATAAGCTTGGAACTCAATACCTTGAATCTTTATCAATTTCTTTTCCAATATCTCCTTTCAATTGAGGTCTTTATATATCCAAATTCACTGTTAAGAAAATATCATGGCTACACAACATAAAAATTTCCAGAATTAAGCCATTACCAATAGTGAGAAATATCTCCAACTTCTAGCATCATCCAAGTTTTCCATTTTTTACTTTAATAATTGTTCTTATGCAGACTCAGGAATGGATTTAGATGCTAATTGCCATGCAACAGAGGAACCAAGAACTATTTCCAAGACTTCTTGATCTCTCTTTCTGTATAGATAAGTTCAGAAGTTTTGTTATGCTTATACAACCATAATGCCATTCATAGATAAAACCAGATACAAATATTAAAATAAGAAAACCAACAACACAGAGTTTGCTCCCCACATAGAATGCCACAAGCTTTGACCTACTCAACTGTTTCCGTTGAGGGGGACGAAGAGGTGGATCCAATCAATTTCAGCAATTCATGTTGCATTTTCTTGTGTTATGATTTAGAATTACATGGATCTGATTCAGACATAGACAGAACAACATTCAACAATCATGCCTAATCCCAAACGATTCCAATGCAGATGCCTTGAAAAAATAGGCTTTCTGCATTAAGCACTTTGCTAATAAAATTGTACCAATCCAACTCTGGAAAATATAGCCTCTGTGCGACTTGTTTGTCTCTTTTGCCTTTCCAAGAGTGTGACAGGTTTTCTATGAGAAGTCGTCTTTCACTTCTCCTTTTAACCCTGGAATGCAGAACCATAAGTGCATCATATTTTCCAGATAGCATCTGAAACTTTTAAGTTCTACTTTCAATACATTAATGGTTATCTCAATATTGAACTTGGTCTAGCGGGACTAAAGAAGTCACAGTTAACAGTTAAACTGGCATGGAGGGCGGAATAGTTAATTTTTTGTCAACATTACGATCCATTGGTGCCAGACAATTTAAACAAAAAAGAGATAACCTAACAATAAGCTAGATTGCATAGAACAGGAGCATCTACTGGCTTTCAACTCTTCGACAGAAACTAGCTTTCACTGGTTTTTATTGCTTTTGAGAAAAAACCAAGCTTTAGTGCAGAAAAATAAATAGAAATGGATTTACCCGGCTGATCTCTATTTATCTGAAGGCGTTTACACAATTCAGACTCGTATTGCAGTACACAAGCATCCAAAGAATTCATCAGTATAACCTCATCAGCTGTGATGACACATCTGATCTGTTCAAGGTTTACCACAATAGCTTGTTCTCGTCCTAATATTGTGGAGGGATAGATAAACTTAGGGTCCAAAAGCCGGAGATCCCTGGCTGGCAAAGAACAATGTCTCATAACGGTAGCCTTATCCAATTCCAAAATTTTTGAATTACCATGCTCATCAATCTTTATCCAAGAGCGACTCCCATGACCTTGGCCTCTCCTCTTAATACCAGGTAGACCAGACCCATGAAAGTTGTTTGCCTGTACATCTGAATAAAACCTAGTAGATGTAGATTCTGGAAAATCAGAAGGACCATTTTCTTCTGCCATTTGCTTTCACTTTCTGTGAGTTAGCAACAAACCTCAGAAACAAAGATTTCAGCATTGATCAAAGCCCCAAGTACTTACTCCAACTGCAGCACTGTTGCTTTTAGCAAAGCGTTAGTGTTAGCAAAGTAGTAGCTTTTCTTATTATGGTTCTTATTACTTTTATTTTCATATCTTCTGCTCCTGCAAAATAAATTGTGAACAGAAGAACCACATAATCAAATAGATGTAACTTGTCAAAAAAACAAAATAAGTAAATGTAATTTTCACTATAGCTTTATCTAGACAGCAAAAGGCTTAAGTTACATAGCCTCAGAAGAAAAGTTATGAACACATTGATCCTGAAACACACTCCCAAACGGCTACTAGAAAATGTGACAAACATGTGGGTTTTGGTCCACTCTTAATCAGAACATTTTCTCCTTGATTTTCATCCTTCTACAATCCTCATCAAAATAATTTCCTCACGTCTAAGCATAGGCCAAAATCAAGGACAAGCAGAACCCTATTTCAACATCAATCTTCTTTTGCATTTGTATGCAAGGAGATTTAGAATTAGGAATTAACAAGAGGAGTCTGATGTCATGGTTTCATAGGCTGCAAAAAAAAAAGAGGACATCTAAAGACCATCTGCTAATTTTTGTTATTATCAGTTATTTCTTTTTCTTCCGTTACTTCTTGTTCGTGACTAATTTGTATTGTTGTTCCTTGAGCTGAGGGTCTATCATAAACAGCCTCTCTACCTCAGAAGTAGGAGTAAGGTCTACATAAACTCTACCCTCCTTAGACCCCACTTCGTGAGATTCCACTGGGCATGTTATTGTTGTTGAGGATATCTAAAGAGGTGATTTCACTTGTACTAACAGGTTAAACGTCATAAAAACTTATCCAAACATTTTATGTATGTTGCTATCCCAGTTCCACAATAAGAATGTATGTTGTAAGCATAATATGAATCCACTCTGAAAGCAAATCCCATTCATGCAACCCCAGATCAAAAGTAGCATGGAAACTCATTCCAACATCAAAAAAGATCTTAAACACTCAGTATGAAAAGGAAGAGATAGAGGACATTCAAATAGGAGGTTATAACTTGCACTAAGTGTAAATTATCCAAGCAGTTAAGTGAGTTATTGATCCAAAACCAAATTCCAGAATAAGAAGGTACCACAAAAGTAAAATAAATGCAAGTTTGCATGTTAATGAAACGTGGAACCATAGATCAACATCAATCATTTTTCGGATTCATTGCTTTAATTCTCATATTTGGTAAATCGTAAGTCAACTTAAGGATACATCACTAATTTTTCAGATTCTTTGTTTTAGTTCTCATTTTTGGTAAGTTCAACTTACAAAGATGTGAATTGCTGCTATGGATTATCTGATATTGAATAAAAGTGTATCGCCTCTTCCAGAACTAGTTTTGTCCCATCTGCTAGAGCTTGAAAAGTCCTAAAGGGCCAGCGTATTCAGGTCATTTTTGGCCACGCTTCCTTATGTCTAGTATTTAGACAAATTTGACAAAACTAGATTCACCTTATTGCATTGAAATCCAGAATAGTACTCCCTCCGTTTCAAATTGTTTGTCCGGGGGATTATAGAACGTAAAGAAGATTTTTTATTTTTGTGGTCTTAAACTAAATATATGTAGAAAGTATCAAATGTCTTTTAAGCATGGAAACTAAATTCCAACATAATGAAAACAAACAAAAAAAAAAACCTTTACAAACTCAATAGTAATTCATAAGAAATCCATAACCATGTCAAAACTTACAAACCAGTAAGCAAATTTTTTGCTACCTAGGGGACATTTACAACAAACCTTCACAGATACCAGCTCAATTAAAGAGAGCAATATGGTAAAATAGCCAAGGAGAGAACAAAATGAACAAAGTTTGAATCTTGACACTTGAAAATTAACAGCATATCACCTAGTAACCAAATATTCAGAATAGAAAACTACGATACATCCTATGGCATTGAAATCTGGTAACAGTAAGACAGTCACGCTACTACCACTCAGTTTTCATCTAACCAAATATCAAAAATAGCATGGAAACTCAATTCTGACATTTCTTTTTTAAAAAAAAAAAAAGGAACCTTAACAAACTCAACACTATTCCACAAGAAAACAATAACCATGTCAAAATTCACAAACCAGTTAGCAAAATTCTATTTTCCTATCTCACACTACCTAAGGGACATCCAAAACAAACTCTCATAGATACCAGCTCAACTAAGCACCCACTGGCGTATCCTGGTAGTCAATGAGGTGGATGACAACCATCAGTCTCACATTCAAATCCCAGCAAAGACAAAAAACACAAGGTAATTTATTTTCATCTATCCTTCCTCAATGAACAAACTCACCTCATACCCATTGTTGGTGGACGTTGACAGGTATCCTATTGAATTAGTCGGGGTGAGCACCGGACACCACAGTTATCAAAAAAAATACATATACCATCTCAACTAAACAGAAACAGTACACTAAAACAGCTGAGAACAGAACAAAAAAAGCACAAAGTTTGAATCTTGATACTCCAAATCAACAGAATAACCCCAAAATTAAACCAAAAAACAAATTACAAACTCACCAACTACAGAGAACTAAACAGTATGAAAACTGAACCCCACATCAAGTCAAATCCAGAACTTAAACCACACTAAGAAAAAGCTCATACCTTCACCAGAAAACCATAAAACGCCTTTGGGCTTAAAAGGGTCTCTGCAACAATGAATCCAAGAACAAAAACACGTCTTACACAGTGCAGATTTGCAGTAAATTAAAAGTATAATATTAACTGAATGAGTATAAAGATTTAGGGAAAAGAAGAAAGAAAGGGTCCTAGGAATCAGGATGAATCAATTATAGTATCAAAATCCCCAGACCACGTAACCTTAATCTAAGTAGTCTGAGAAGAGATAATAGTTAAAAACACATTTAAACATATAATTTTTATAAGAAAATATATTTTAACTATTAATTGTTTATTTTTCTTATTTTTTTTATAAAAAAAATAAATAGTTAATAATTAAAGTATATTTTTGATAAGTCATTCACAATAATTTAAATATAAAACTCAAATAATAATCTAAATATGTAACTCTGGAATAATTTAAATGTATTTATTATGCTCTTACAAAAATTAATTAATTTTCTCACTAAAATATTTTAAGGAAACATGTGGAAAGATTACAAAGATGAAGAAAATGAAGAGATTAATATATATGGATTTAGAAGATTTTTTTTGGTTTGAAGTAATTTAATACTTGTATTACTATATTGAATCAATCAAATTTTACATCAATTATAGAGCGATTATTAATTTTTAATCTAACTACACTCAAGCCGCTCCTAAAAGTTGTTTTCTTGAATGTATATATGTTAAACTTTTCTTAATATTTTTTGCTTTACTAACATTTAATATTATTTAGTAAACATTAGACGCTTCGAACAGAATTTTTATTTTGTCACGTAAATTCTTAATTTTCTTTTTTATCTTTTTCCCCAAGTTTTACTATTGTCCTTACTTCTTTTGCCTTCCAAGCAAAGGGATAAATGATTGATTGCACTTTCTTTTTATTATATACCAATATACATGCATCTTATTTACTATATGAAAAATTTGAATATCATGAATAATAATCTTTTTCACATGTCATAGTATATTCCTTCTAATTCTCTTTTTCTTTTTTCTTGGATTGTGAAATAAAGAGCTTGGCACTGCATTGGGCTGCAGGCTATTAAAAAAATCTAAAATTTGTCTAGATTTAGAATATGATACATATTTGACCATTTCTAGAATGCCATATCAAACTGATTTTCATAATATTCATTGTTTTGTTGTATGGTGTAGTGGAAAATTGGAACTTGATTGATTTTGTCATTTCAGTTTTTTCATTATAATAAAGGTTTGTTTTATAAAACATACTTAACTAATAATAACTGTAAAAACATAATATAATGGTAGTACGATAATAGTTGAATGATAATTGATAGTGATCGTGATGTATTGCAGATATTGAAATTTTACTAGGCAAATAACCTTGTAATTTGCTTACTGAAGTAATCTAAAATAAATTTAAAGTTTTTTGTATCTTCCTGTTTGGTTTCAACTTTAGACAGAGTCAATTGCTGCAGGAAGGAAAAAAAGAAAGCATCCTTAGTCCACACGCCTCAATAAATAGTTATATTGTGAAATATTTGGATTCCGCAACGTCTCTTTATATATTCTTTTAACAACTTTCACCTCACGAACTAACTTATTACGTTGAAGTAATCACAATAATGTCAATTTTCTAACATGGTATTAGATATGTTGTGTTATCTATGTTGACAAGCATGAGCGTGCAGGGAGGTGTCGAGTTATCCCACATCGATGGTACGCAGGATATTGAATCCTGGGCAGGCAAGTAGGTGTCAAGTTGTCCCACATCGATGTCACCTTTTGACCTACCCATACCTCGTAAGCTAGCTTTTGAAATTAAGTTAAAACGCGAGTTCACTTCTGAAGAATCTCTATCAGAAAAAACAAAGTCAGAAATCAGCCACATGTTCCCAATGGAACACATTCAATTCATGGACCACCTATAATTGCAACCAACAAACACTTGTTTGTCTCCCTCAACACCACAATGATGCAATCATACAACATGGTCCCAGAACATAAAGCCTCTAAAATAAAATGAGTGCCTTGAGTGCATAGCACATCAGACACTTCCAATATACAGAAATCATGATGGATAAAGATTTGACTAAATGCAAGATATGTACAGTACGGATTATCGAAAACAGCCTCTCTTACCCTACAAAGGTAGAGATGAGGTTTGCGACTACTGGGATTACACCGAGTGCCTTGTTGTAGTAGTAACATATTAAGGATCAAAAGGGTCCAAAGTAAGGAGGGCAATGATATCATTCAAGATCAATTCATTCCTCCGAATTTCCTTAAAAGAATCCGTAAATGTACATACAGAACTCTTCTTTAGTCCAGTTTCCCTCAAGGTGTGCACAAGTCGATACATATATCTCACTCTTAAAGAGAGGAATCAAAGAAACAAAAATGGAAATGGGTAGGTTCTTGCTGCTTTGCACGGTGTGATCTGTGATATCCTCTTCCACCGAAAACCCTGTGGTATCAATCACAGCAAGGGAGAAGCATTGGGGTTTATGACAATATGCTTGAGAGGGTGAGCAACGTCGGTGCCTCCAGCGTGCTTGACAAACTCGGCTGGTGAGTGAAAACTTCCATGACAGACGCACATAATTCTTACCTCCTCCCCTTTGCTGTACCTGTATAGTATTCCGTCTACTCTTTTACCATTAGGACCATCTCCTTTCGTGAAAACGCATGGCATGTTTTCTAATGTGTTTGTTCCAGTTTCCTTTTCCTTTGCCCGACTTTTTGCTGCCTCGAGCTTCTTAGATGGACTGTCCATATCACCTCCTGACATTCTGCTTCCGGTCTCTCTCATTTTTGACCCAGACGAACCCATATCTTGACTCCCCCCTCCTTGTAATGAGTGGATACTGGCCGGGCTTAGCTCGCCAGACCCTGCAGCCGGGGTTCACCATGGTTCTAAAATTATGGTGGAAACGATAAACAGAAGAATGATAAAAAGCAGACCATATACAACATCTTTTCATTCTTTCCATTACACAGTACACTCCAAAAACATGTTAAGGTCATATGACCAACTACAGAAGTGATGGTTAAACCATATCACAACCTGAAAAATTATTACACTATTGGACGATTAAGGTGCTCAAAATTATTAACCACAAGGAAATGATTACAGACAATCTAATTAAAAAAGGAACTTCTTCAACCAGATCAGATGATCTAATATTCTTTACAGACAATCAATACGTGCATATTTCACAAATGCACTTCACTCATGTAGTGTAAAATCAAAAGCATATTTAACACTCTTGACTAAACAAACCATTTAATCATGCGAACTAATGTAACAACGGCAAACATCTGAGGTCAGCAAACTAGGATAATAGGACAAGAGCAGATGCACTAAATTTCAAATTTTTAGTATCCACCATGTTGCCGATTTCAGGATGCGTGAAAGAGGATTCAGATCTAGTCCATTAAAGAATATCTATCAAGAATCACTAACACCTCTATAGGATATCCAAATTCTAGTAAACAATTCTTTATCAAAGAAGTATAAGCCTAGAAGGTTAGTGTTCTACATCTTGCACACGACCAGGGGCAGAGGAGATATCCAAAAAGTGAACGATAACAACTCATGAGGAATATGGATATTATTTATCTTATATGGAGATAGCGGCAGAGACGTGCATGGACATCAGGGAGTAGAGTGTGACAAGCAAAAGGCGCATCCAACATAAACTCCTATCTAACAATAAAGGTCCATATCACATTTGCATCAACTAGCTTGTCAAATTTAGTAATTTACATCTACGGGGTATTCAAGAAATTGTGATACAGCGAGCCAAAGCAGCTGCATCAAGAGCAGCAGACAAATCTCCCTCAACCCTAATCCATTCTATCACAAGGACCACAACAAAAAAGGTAAAGACTAGAGAGACAGAGACAATCTTGACAGCCCAATAGGTAATTCACAAAGAAGACTTCACCGAAAAGGTTGTTGCTTACCAAAAGTAGCACGGATAGAACAAGCATTTGAAGCCATGACGTCTAAAATTCATCAGGCTTTAATCACACATAACTAATTCCTTGGGTGAGGAAAAGGAAAATATACCATCTAGAAAGATCTGTTAGTTTGATTAATCCTACCACTAAATCAATTGAGACTAGAACACTTTCAAGTAGGTAGTTATAAGTTGTTGAGAATGTCGAAAGCTCACGGGAAGTTGGCATCATATAAACCAATGTTGCTCAGACTATTTAAAAAATGTCAATAGGTGTGCCTCAGATTCTCCAAAAATAGCGCGTGTTTGGAGAATCCGACACAAGTGCAGCATCGAAGGTGAAGACTTTGCGCAACTTGGACATAGACATAGCGGTATTTATCCCAAGGGGTCTTTTATTTTATCATCCAAAAAAAAAATGTGCCGCCTGCAATTAAATGATCTAGGTTGGTTTCCAAGTCTATAGCTAATAACTGTCCAGCTTCATTATCCTTGCTGTTTAATTGGAAGTAGTGAACTCTGGTTAATTATTTTGTGGAGAAGATATGAATCTCTAGTTTCTGTGAAAAGAGTATCAGACTTTAGTCTTCATACAATACTTCCAAAGAGAAAATCACATAGCCAAATAAGCACACTACCAGATGCTCCCAAGGGATGCATTGTAGTATTTATGAGTATTTTTATCGCACTAAGTTCACATCAAAGCAAGCATTTAAAAATTAAGGTGGTATTTTACATCAGATAACTTTTTTTCTCAAACAATTGCACCTGCAAATTTTTATCACAGACACTTCCCTATCTCTCTTTAGCTCCTGCATTTCTTCCTGCAATTGTCGTGACTTCCTGATGTGGCAATAAAAGAAAGTTCCCGAAGTCACCTAGATAACCTAATCAAACCAACAGCACAACTACAACACTTGACCTGACAAGTAGTCAAGTACCTCCAAATAGTCAATATAGCATAACATTCTTGAGGTGCTAAAAGTAGAAAACAACAATTTTAAGTCGCGAATGTGGTGACAAGAGAAGGTTGTCTAATTAGTTATACCACTCCTTCACATACAACCATTAGGATCAGGTTTGAGTTGGCAAGAGGAAATGGAAACTACTTTGGATTCCTTAAGGGGTGAAGGAGGGTCAGGAGGGTTCTTTCATAAATTCTTTTTTTATGGTGGTGACCTAGTTAAGCTTACACGCACTTCTGAGAAATATCGGCTAGCTCTTGAATAATGGTCTCCCATGACTTTGCCCACTTCATTAATCACTGGCCACACCCTAAGGCGCAGCGAGGCTGGGGTTTAAAAAGAATCAAGAATGTGGTGAACGGCAATAAGACACAAGACATGGATAAGTACCATAGAAACTTGTAAACATTTAAGTGAGGGGACCTAAGCAGCAAGTTTTGACTAAATTTAGGAGAGATACATTCAACAACTCACAGAAACAAATTACTAAAAAACAGATGCATATTTCTGGCAACAGATGACTCAACAGTAATCATTTATGACCAATGCTGAATAAGAACATTGTCTTTAAGCACCCCTCACAGCAACATGTGATAGACCACTCCTTACCCTAGAAGGAAAATTTTCAATCCCAAAGTACTGATATAATTACAGTACTGTAATTTTCTAATTCAACTAGTATCAACTCTCAAGAATTGAATTTAAAAAAGAGCACATACATAATAAATGTTAATATTGGCCAAAAAAAAATTGTACCTTGTGGAAGTTTACTTTCCAATTCAGACATACTTGAAGAACTACCACCACCTTGGGATTCAACAGAACCTTGTGACCCCAATTTCCCATGTCCTTGCATTTTACCTCCTGAATAACTTCCTTTACCTTTCCCCACTGTTAAATCTATTCCATCTCCTGTCAAACTACCTTGCCTTGCAACGGCAGCCAATGTTGGCGATACCGATAAACCAAATCTTTTCGCAGACATCAAGTACTGTTCTTTATCTAATCTACCTCTTAAATTCATCTCAATTTCCTTCTTTTCATCTTCCATACTTCCTCCCCCACCACCACCAACAACAACAACAGTAGTTCCTCCTCCACCCTCTTTGTCACCCCTCAAATTTCTCTGTTTCTCCGATCTTCTCCTTTTAGCTTCCATTCTTCTCAAAGTTTGCAACTCCTTTCTCTTCCTCCATTCTTCCTCAGTCTCCACAGGCAAAGAAGAAGTTCTCACCAAAGTAGGATAAGACACTGGTGGTGGTGCAAGAGCATCATCATCTCTTACTATAGGCAAACAAGAAGCTACAGAAGAAGACCTTATCAACTTATTACTACTAGAAGATTTATCAACACCAAATCTACCTCCCAATGATAAACCAAGATTCAACTCTACTTCCCCTTCATCTTCTTCCTCCTTCACCTCCTTCCCTCCTGCAACAACAACCTCAACTCTAGATTTTCCTGAACTACTACCACTACTACTACCACCACCCATAAATCTCTGCAACAAATCCCTTGAAAATCTATTTGTTTCCACAGAAAGATTTTCCATCTCAATTCTACTTTTCCTTTTCTCATCTGTATTATCTCCCATAGCAAACCATAAACCCACCAAATATACTATCAAGAACACCAAACCAAAGTTAAAAAACTTACCTATTCTGACATGTACGTGCATGTTTAACACTTCCATGATCTGATTTAGCCACTCCCGGATGCAAAAATCTAATCTTTAACTGCATATTAGCTCAAACAAGCTCAAAGATTAAGTCTTTACACCCAAATTTTTCACTTTAAGAAATCCCAACTGGAAAAAAAAAAAAGTAAATATCGCCCGAGTTGTTCCCGGAAAAAAAAAACAAAAGGGTGGCAGGAAAACCAAGAAAATGGTTAAAAATCCACCAAAAAGTATATAAAAATGTAATCTTTGCAAGAAAATATTATGTTCCGGCAAAAGGGTCGCCGGAAAATCAAGAAAATATTGCAATGAGAGAGGTAGAGTAAAAGAATAATGAAATATACTAACAAATCAAACAAGACCCAGAAAGATAGAAGCAGGCAGGAAAAGAAAGACTAAAGAAAAAAAAAACAAAGGGGTGTGGGGGTGGGAGGTGGACGAAAAGACCAAAATACCCTTTGTGAATTGGGGTGGGGGACAAAGAAAGTACTGGGAAAGGACAAGTGTCAGAAGAAGAGAGAGAGAAGAAAGACACGTGGGACTATATGAATAGCTCTCTTTTTGGTTCTTCTAACTATGTGTTTTTTTTTTTATTAAAAATTTTCTAGTGAAGTTTATATATGTAGAAAATTTAGTATATGGTCATTCACACTTAACAAATCTTTACTATTTGAGTCAATCATGTTTGTATAGAGAGGGACACATTGTTTATTCACCAAGATTGGAAATATTTTGCTTTTTGACAAAAACCCCTTCATGTAGTTTTTGTTTGAGCCAACTTGATTCGTGAATGTTATTGGTACTTGTTTGCTACAATAATTAATAATGTAGGGATTAATTAAGCATTAATCGATAATACATAGAGTATTATTATTAAGTATTTATTCATTATTTTTAATTAGTTTTGTGTGTGGTTTAAAATTTTATAAAAAAAATTCTTTCTAGTTTATATCGTTGAATTATTATGGGATTTTTCTATTTTATGTAATTGGATCAACGTAGATAATTGACGGATAATATTATTTTTTATTGCATTTTTAACTAGCTATGAGAATGAAAACTTTATTGTCATGTTCACTATCTTCTCACTTAAATTATTTGAGAGTAAATAATCGTCATCATAATAAATCAGAGTTAATATCTTAAAAGGTCACACAATTATAATAATTTATAGAGAGAATTTATTGAACTTTATTTTCCATCAATAAATTAGAAAAAAGAACTCTTTATCAAAATAAAATAAAATAAAAATAAATGATAGATGTCGCAAAATCAATTAAACTATTTTTGTACTCGAGATGTTTTATTTATATATATATGCTCTAATTTTAGACTATTTGTATAATGTTTAAAGAACTTTCGTTATCAGACAATATTTGATTTATGAATTGTTCTTAAATTCATACATTAACATTAGCATATTAGTCGAATTATCATATTTTATGTTAATAATAAGTAGATTAAATAACTCATGTTTTAGAAATAAAAAGTTATATTTAAATAATAAAATTTGTAAATTTATTTATTTAAATAGATTTATTAGTATAAATATAAAATTTAAAATCAAGAAAATAAATAAACTGATTAAAAGGATTTGAGGGTATTTTGTCTTTACCTAGATTAGTCCCATGATATTAAATTAATATCATCGAATGGAAAGTATTAGTTATACACCCTCTAATACCATGTAGGGTGTGTAACTAATTCATGTATTGATCCAAAATTCCTACCAAACATAATATTAAATAAAATCACACTTGGCTATCGTTTGACCATAGATTTTCAAATATTCTTTGGCAAATATTATTTGAATGAAAATTCGGGTGAAGTTTCACCACGTGTTTGGCCATAGTATTTGGGAAATATATTTCATCTTTTTAAAAAAATATGATCTATACACATAAGTTTTTAAAACTATCAAAACTAACTATAAATTTGTATTACAAGTCAATTGGATATTCGTTGCAACAATAACAAATAGTGTCTATGACACTAGAGTAATGTGGTAGTTTGGAGTGAGTGTTTCATACATCGTGAAGTAGACAAAGCATATGACTTTGTTACCTTGAATCAATTTTTCATTATCAACCATATCATCATTTAATATTCGCTGAATATTTCATCACTGTTTTGATGTTCACTTAAAAAATTATGTAAGACAACGCAAATAACTAATATATAAGGTGTTTTTGTAAAAATATAAAAGTTTGGGATAAAATTTCAATTTTCAAAAGATCCCAAATAATGAGATTTGACCCAAATATTAGAAAAAATTAGTACTTGAGAATTTGAGATACTTGCCAAATAATGACAAGTTGTATGGACAAACATTATATGCCAAATTTTTTCTCAAAAATTATTTGAAAGATTCATAACCAAACGTCCCTTAATACTTGGACTATTTTCCCTAATACTCCCTACCAAACGACCCTTAATTTATAGAGACAAATTAAGATAGAGATAAGAATTTTGATCATTGAAAAGTAAATATGAAAGAAAGTCAAAAAAGATTTAATTTCTACTATATATTATAAGATATGTATAAATAATGTAATTTTTTTACTGAAAGATGTTTGAATGAACTCCTCGACTTTATCTAGCTCCACCACGTGGGACTATGCTAATTTGTGGGTAGAGTGGACATAAATTACTTAATTACATCGAGATTTATTGTATTGTATCTAGTTTGATTATCGAATTTGATAAATTTTGATATTTATACCCACTTAAAGTAATCAAAATCAACCTCTAGAAATATCAAACTTAATAACGAATATTCATTTCTAATGAGTAAATGCCCTATCTTCAAAGGGAGCTGCTGACTTAAGGTATTCCCTAATCCAGGGTGAGCGTGTGTATATATATACATATATATATATATATATATATATATATAACATTAACGAGTGATTTTTGGATGACTTTATTAACCTATGCTAACAAATTTATAACGTTAAAACTTGATTAATGGAGATCTAACTTTTATAATTTCTCATTTTCTCTAAAAGCTAATATGTCACTAATTGACTCCTCATAAAAAAAATTATTTTGGACATTTCAATATAAAACGTATAAATGACAATGAAGAAAATATAGCAACTTATAAGAATCAATAACATTATCAAAATAATGTAATAAATAAAACATCGTAAATAATAAATGACAATAAAATGAAAAGTATAACATTACAAGAATTAGATTAATACTACGATAGACACCATTAAGTATAAACTCGTCAAATTATAAGACAACAACATATTGTTATATACTAACCTTTATCCTAATAGACAATTTTCACGCCCTACTATCTATGATCATACATATCACTTACTTATATACATTAAAATCAATTTTTTACGATAAATATAAAATCAAAATCAAAATTACTGAATTCTGCTAAATTCGTACCATTAACATCTCACTACGAAGGAGCAAATGTGACACATCACAAGTAGGAGGGGGACCTTTGCAAACAAGTAGGGAACATGAGAACTATGGTGAGGAGTACAACACAAGAAAATTTAAATTTTTAGGACACGTGTCAACAAAAGAACAAATCTAGAAAACATGAAACGTGTCGAGGTTGTTAAGGAGACAGACAGATTGCCACGTGGATAGTACCATCAGCCTCGTAAAGCTGAGACATCGTCATTAATATATTTTTTTAAATTCAGTTTTTATAAATTAAAAATTATTAATTGAATCTTTATGATGATTAATAATTGATCACACTTAGCTGTCAATAAAGAAGAAAGGGAAAAGTGGGGAGCTGTGCTCTTGGATTAGTTTTAATTAATTATTTAATTAAATTAAAGTAATGAGTATTTTTATTGTAATTAAGACTTACAAAGGACACGTGGGTGATGAGCTTTTATAACTTTGGATTTGAGTGTTTATTTGGTCAAATTTGGGATATAATAAGTTATAATAAATGAGTTCAAATTAGTATAAATGGACCCAAAACAATAAGAATGTGGTTGAACTTTATATACATTAATTAATAACGTAATCGATAATTTAATGCATAAAATATATCATATAAATCATATTTAATTTTCAATTTAGATTTTGTATTGTGAAAAATTATCACAACTCAACTAGTTTATTGCATAGTTGTTTGACAACATATAAGAGAAAACATGCAACAATTATAAAAAAATAAAAAATAGGTATTGACACAATTAAAAACTATATATGGTGAGAGAAAAAAATAAAATTATTATATATTTAAGCAAAAATTTTGAATTTGGAGTTCTTCGAATAAGAAAATATATCATAGGGAGTATTCTCCAATGAGAGTTATATATATATATATATATATATATACTCAATTAATTATTTCTAAAACAGACATTAAGCATCAAGCGAAAACATATAAAGTAGTATTGACAAGTTTTTTACTTTATTCATTTTTCATAGCATGACGTGGTTTAACTTGACACGTAATTTTAAAATATAAAAAAGATTTTTAAATTTTATGGTCTTAAATTAAAGTTAAGTTAAATGTATAAAATTATCATTTGATCGGTGACTTTTAATTTAACATGTCACATAAAAAACTGAAATTAAAATGTTACAAAAAAAAGACAATTCCTTTTGTATCAGGCGAAAAATAAAATAGGATCATTCTTTATAAAAGAAGAAGTATTTTTATGTAACAATGAGATTCGAACCTTGATACAACAACACTAAAAGAGTTTTAAGTACCCATCCTAGAACCATTGGGCCAACTATATGATTTATTCATTGGGAGCTCTATGTTAATTTTATATAAATATCTATCGATTTCTACATAGATATATATATATTTTGTAACGAAGTTAATGGATGTTCGAGCACCCGGCGGACACCATGTGGGTCCGCCCCTGTTTTTTTGTTGAAGAGTATATAGATAAGTTACAGTAAGGATTCACCAATAAAATTGTAAAATTATGGTGAGATAGTTAAAATATTTTATTGTTATAGAGTTCTTATACGATACTCATTCTAAATAAAAAAGGTTTCAATATAAATATTGAACATTGAAGTATGAATCACCAGTAAAAATTATAAAATAATGATAAACTAGTTAAAATCGCTATATTCTTAAAAATATTAACAAGATACTTATTTCGAATAGAAAAAGCTTCAAAAAATTATCGAACATTAAAGTATCGATTGATTTATTTTTGGTAGTACAAGTTAGGTGGCCAAAGGGTGTTGAGTATGGTCAATAGTACCATAAATTAAGTCAACGAGTAATTAGCCGGCGAGGCAAAGAAGAATCGGCGAGGAATTGGGTAATGGAGCACGTGGTCCCCAAGTTGTGTATAAATTATTGTTGGTGGGGCCCACATAAATGCATTTTTGGATTTTTACACGTGGCAATCTTTTTGACGTGTCTATATATATTTTTTTTAATGCTTTATTAATATATATATTTTTTGAATTTTGGAATTCTAGACAACAATATTACCTAGTGAAATTCAAAATTGGTGTTTAGAGCGAATAAAATATAGGTGAAATGATTTTGGTGAATCTTTATACTTGTATTTGATTGTATTTTGAATAATTTTATTTACCCTTTCGTTATTTGGACCTCTGAACTCATCCAAACACATCATTTTAAACACAATTTTTTATATGGTATGACGCGTGTTGCACAAACACGTACACGTTGATAAATAAATAAAAGAATAATCTACAAATGAATATTAATATGAAAAGAACATTAAAATTTAAAAGATAAATAAATAAAAAAAACTTAAAAATAAAAAAAAAGTCATCTTCTTCAAATCCATCACTGCCCCCCCCCCTCCCTTCAC
>NC_028641.1:5999864-6031962 GCF_001406875.1 Solanum pennellii | reverse complement strand
TCCCTTCACCCCAATCGCTGCCCCCACCCCAATCAAATTTCTTATACCCATTTCACGTCTTTTCTTCTTTCTTTTGATTCACCCACCATTTTCTTTGTCTTCTTTTTAACACTCCACATATTGTCTCACTCATAAATATTTTCTCAAAATTCATTTTTTTGTTGCAAATCAATTTTCTCATAATTCTTTTCGTTTTGGCACATTTAGTTTTTCTAAATCTCAAATTTGTGTGTATTTTTGGTGATTGTGCGTATAAGGTATTGAAAGATGAAAAACTTTATTGATAAGATTGATGAAATTTCAGGATTAACAAATGAGTTTTGTGAATTTATGAAATAAAATTAAAATGACGATTACAGATTTTGTTGGTGTTGGGGTTGAGAATGATATGAGAAAATTGCTGAATGATTAGAATTGGAGTGTCGAATACGGTTAATTTGAGGGGGTGGGTGATGGAGTAACTTGAGAATGAGAATCTTTGGAGCTGTGGGCTTAAGGATTTAATGAAGAAAATTGTTGAAATTGAGATTTACTAGCCGAAATTGTTTGCAAAATACTTTTGTTGAGATTAGATTGACTACATTGAGCCGTCATCGTAAAGATCAATAAAATCAAACTAATAAAGATACAACACAATCAACACAAAAAAGATATATAGTAAATCGAAGGAAAAAATAAAAGAGAAGAAATTTGAAGAGAAAAAATAAAATAAAAAGACGAGAGAAAAGCTCAACTTTGTCCAACAATGGTGTTGAGTGAAAATAAAGAAGAAGAGATGAACTTTAAAGGTGAAATTATGATTTTTTAAGCCTCCTCAAGCTCTAGTTTTGTGTGTTACACGCTCCATTTGTAGTCTTTCCACGTAGGATGTCACATCAAAAATTGTGTTTAAAATGATGTATTTGGATGAGTTCAAGGGTCCAAATGACAAAATGTTAAGTAGAGGGGTCCAAATTACAAACAGATACAAGTACAAGGGTTCACCAGACCATTTCGTCTAAAATATACGTTAACTTTATCACATCTTGTGAAGGTATATAAATTCTTTGCGAAACACTCTCAACTCAAGTGCAACAATTTTTAATATATACAAAAGAAGAAAATAGTGACAAAGTCATAACAACTTATAAGAAAAGCACAGTAAAATAGTGAAACAATTAAAACCTAATAAACATATGATGATTTTCAAGGGAAAAAATCATATGATAGTAGATATAGAATACTAGTGCAAGAATGCGACTAGTTCAATGATAAACTCTAACAAGCAAGACAATACTTTATTATCTGCTAACTTTTTACTCCGTTACGCAATTTTCACACCTTATTTAGTTAAGTAAAGTCAGTGGAGTGGGGTCTGAGATTATATGCTAGAACACGTTAGTAATTTGAACAAAACTTTATTCATAAAAAACTTATTAGGAATTAAATTTAGCCAAATTAGTGTTAACAAACTAATTATGGAAAGGGTTAATAACAATGTTTGTGATGAGATGAATGAGATTTTTATTCTTAATTAACGCCTTAAACTTTAGACTTGAAAATTAAAAGATCAATTAAGGAGTATTTCCTCCTTAAATGACCTTTATACTAGGGCTGTTCATGGTTATGGTTAAAATCGAACCGTAATTCGAATCAAATCGATTAAAAAAATCGATATTTGGTTTGATTTGGTTAGGTTTGATTTTAAAATTTTTAAAATCGATACTATTTGGTTTGGTTTTGATTTTACTAAAAAATAACCGCAAAAACAATCAAACCAAACCGATAAATTAGAAATATAAATTTTATAATTATTTATATATTATTTATAAATAAATATAAATATTTTGTTAAATTTTAAATAACTTAAGTCTTTAACTTTATAATTTTCTCAAGCCTAACACTTAAATTTTAGCTCAATTACAATCCTAATTCCAATTCCATCAAAATTTATTACCTACCTACCTTTCATAAGATAATCACACACTTAATAACTTTGTTCATGTAATGATAACTCTAGTATTGCTTAATTACTTAATTGAACAAACAATAGCTCTTCTGTGGATTGTTCATGTACTAGATGTTTTTTTTATCATGATACGTATGTCCTAAAAAATTTATTACTTTCAAATCGAAAAAATCAGAAATACTGAACCAAACCGTCAATAACCAAACCGATGGTTATTTTTTTCATTTGGTTTGGTTTGGTTTTAGAAATTTAAAAAACCGACTAGATTAGTTTGGTTTTGGTTTTAACCAATAACCGATCCAAATCGAACCACGAACACCCCTACTTTATACTATACAAATGTGAATAAATTGGGACTTCAATAAAAATAATGAACACTGAATAAATTATTATCTTAAAATCAACAGAAAAAGTAGCATAAATGCCTTCTAAACTAACTTATTGAAATACTCTGTTATGATCGTTCAATAAAAAATTTCAAATCTTTCAAACTGTCGATCTTTTAAATGAAAAAATAGAGTAGAGTCCAAGATCAAGGATGATATGCTAGGACACGTAAGTGATTTGAGCTAAACTTTTGTTTCATTAAAAAATGATTAGGAATCAAATTTAGCCAAACATTTTCAAATATTAATGAATACTTTATTCATAAAAATGGTATATATTTTGAGTTTAGAGAATAGTAGGTATTGGATTATGTTATGTGATGCTAGCATAATACATATAAAATATTGAGAATAAACTTTTTCAGTACTAATGTAGCAAACTAATAATAATAATATTTGTGCCAATAAAGAGAAAAAAAAGTGATAAAGTATGATTTTGTAAATATCTGTTAAGTTAGGGGAGATTTATATAGGTATCTTTAAAAGTTTTGTATATTCTAATAATCTTAAATTTACTTATCTATCTTCTTTTTTTTTTTAACATCTTATTTAATATAGAATTCACTAATTTTAAAAAATAATGCAAGAAAGGATCCCCTCCCTCCCCACCTTTTTTCCTATTATATTAAATATTTTACAATAGATGATTTGATTTATCAAACCTATAAAAAAAATTGGTGGTGTTTGGCCCGTGCTGAGTTCGAGCTCAACATTTTAATAGTAAATTAAAAAATTAATGAAGATTCATATTTTTAAATTTTGATCGTGAATTCAAATATTTATATTTCATGAAATATAATTTATATAGAAAAAATTACGTACAAATTACTATAAAATACAATAATTAACAACTTAAATAATTTGAAATTCATAAAAATTGGTCTAATAAAAAAACTTCATTAATTTTTAAGATTTCGAATGTGCGACATAAATTAGGATAAAAATAATAAATAACAAGTAAGGCATTTGTCACTAAAATAAGCATCAAAAGACATGAAAACTAGGGGTGTACAAAATGGAATCGCTAATCGAATCAAATTGGGGAAAAATCCGATTAGTAGTTGGTTTAACTTGATTTGATATTGAAAAAAAATCTGACTATATTTGGATTGGTTTGGTTTTAACTTAAAAAAATAAACCCCAGATCAAGCCAACCCGACATTATATATATATATATATAATTTAATTTTATATATATATAAATATTTACTTTGATATTATTTTTAAATATTTCTCATACTTTTTCATAGTTTTTATCTTTTAATATATTATTTCAAGTTTTGAACTTAGAATTTTAAATGGTTCCATAAAGATTATAGTCCACAAATGTTGATAATTATAATAAACTTAAATCATAATCAAATTAATACTAATGCAAAAAGAAAATCAATTTAAAACTAAGAATGACAATAATATTGAATATTTGTTCTTTCGTTTACATTATTGGTTTAGACAATTAAAATACATAATTTAATTATTTTAATTTCCTTTAATATTTAGTCATGTAACTAAGATTTATTAGACTTATTTTAGCATAATTCAATACTTTTAAAGTAGATCATTTTCATTATCTTGTTACTTTGCAATATTTTTACGCGATTTCATTATTATTATTTTTTTTTATAGATATTTTAGTGTTATTAATCATATCATATTTTGTGTTATTTTCTTAAAAAATACCTTAGATAGTTGTATTTTGGTAGGACTGGAGAAATATTTGAAGTACAAGTAAATTATATGTGTGTATGAATAAGCTATCGGAAAATTCAAAAAAACCGAAATCCCGAAAAAGTACGAGGTTGAAAAACTCGAGTTTTATTGGATTGATTTGTTTTATAAATTTAAAAATCCAACACAAATAATTTGATTTGATATTAGAAAAACCGAACCACCCAACCATATACACCCCTAATGAAATTTTATTTATCAAAATTTATAAGTTAATTATTTTGTATTAAAAATAAAGAACAAAATATAAGCTACAAACTTAAAATTACACGTGGCATACATACAGGCTAAGAAGAAACATAAGGGTAAATACATAGAAGAGTAAATCGCGTTTTGGTAAAATGCAATTTATGTGTAACTAGACACATGCGCCCGTGCAAGCATGGGTCTAATATTTTTTTTTGTTTCATTTTATGTGACACAGATAAAGTTTAGAGAGTTGATTAAATTGTAATATGATTTTAAATACTTTACGTTATTAATTATTGTAATTTATAGTATATTATATAATTTTAAATAATTTATGTTTTTTCCTTGTCCCAATATATATGACACAAATGGATTTCAAGAGTCAATATGTTGTTAATTATTGCGTAGAGCCACACATGTGAAGCAGACATATTGGTTGTCTCTTGTGTTGTTAAGATGGAAAAACTAAAATATGAATAAGAAATATATTTACGTATACGAAATGTCAAAAACCTCAAATCAATAAATAAGCTGAAATTAATCAAAGACCTCTACTAATTAAAACACAAATTTTCAAGGTGAAAATCTCGTAAATCAATTAGTAGATGTAGAGGTCTTTAATTATCGAAAATAATACTCTCTCCGTCCACTATTAATTATCATACTTTCTATTTTAAATTCAAATCATAAAAATTTTGATTAACATTTTATAATATATTTTTTAATCATATTGATATGCAAAAAATTGCAATATAGTTTTGACTATCTAAATTTTTTGGTTAAAATATCAAATTAATGTAATCTAATTTAACTTTAAAAATTAGTCAAATTGACTTTCGAAAAGCATAACATAACAAATAATATAAGTGAACGAAGGGAGTAATTGATTTACAGGGGAAAAAAAAGCTGAAATTAAAAAAAAAAGAAAAAAAGATGATGTTGGGGTTGAAATATGAAACCCCGTCCAGTAGGCCAAATAGCTGGTTATGCAAATAAGCACACATATGAAATGTTGACCTTCAGTTGTGTGCTTATTATCACTTATATATAAGTAGTAAATAGATATGCTTTTCTTCTCTTTTGTATGCTTTTATGAGAGGTACAAATTACACAGTACACGCACAATTTATCGAGGATATAATTCTAAATAAAATAATATACAAGTTGATAAAATAATATCAAAGTTATAATCCTAAAAAAATTAACGATAATTTTTCTATTTTTATATTCTAAATTAATTTATAGAAATACTCTATTGTGATTGTTTAATAAGGATGATATGCTAGGACACGTAAGTGACTTGAACTAAACTTTTGTTCATTAAAAAATGATTAGGAATCAAATTTAGCCAAACATTTTGAAATCTTAATGAATACTTTATTCATAAAAATAGTATATATTTTGAGTTAGAGAATAGTAGGTATTGGATTATGTTATGTGATGCTAACAAAATACATATAATATTGCAAAATAAAAATTTTCAGTACTATGTAGCAAACTAATAAATAATAATAATAATATTTGTGCCAATAAAGAGAAAAAAAGTGAGAGAGTATGATTTTGTATAAATTTGTTTACGTTAGGGGAGATTATTATCTACTTTTTTTTTTTTAAAGTTATTTACTTAATATAGAATTCACTAATTGAAGGATTGAAAATTATTATTTTTTAAATAATGCAACAAATGATCCCCCCCACCCACACCCATCCACATTTTCCTATTATATTAAACATTTCATAATATATAATTCGATTTATCGAATCTATCATAATTCTGGTGATGTTTGGCTCATGATGAATTTAGACTCAATATTCTAATAGTAAAACTGAAAAATTAATGAAGATTTATATTTTTAAACTTTGATCGTGAACTTAGATATAAAAATTTTATATTTCATGAGATACAATTTGTATAAAAAAAATTACATACAAAATATTATAAAATATAATAATTAACAACTTAAATTTCGTTTATTATACAATTTTTTTTGTTTGTGATTTTTTTTCTCCATTATTTTCTACTCCTTCATTTTGGTTTCTTTGTCTGGTTTTAACTTGATATGAATTTTTGAAAAGTAAAAAAGACTTTTAAATTTTATGGTTTTAAATTACAGATATGTAAAATATATCAAAATATAATTTAATATTGGAGACTTAAATATGTAATTTGAAAAGTTAAAATAAAAAAAGTTGTTAAAATGGAAAAACTGCTATTTCTTAAACAAGCTAAAAATAAATAAATAAGACAAATAAATTAAATAAAGAAAATATATGATTTCTTTGCTATTTTTTTTTTCAATACTTGATTTTTTTGTGTGTTATTTGACTCGAGAATCTTACGGAATATATAATATTATATCTTTGTTAGTTTTGTTGAGGAAAAAATATCTTAATAATTTTATACTATATATCCGTGAACTCTTTTATATAACAACATAAAAATATATTAAAGAAAATATCTTAACTCTCAAGATTTAATTTCTTATATTAAAATATATTCGTAATTATAAAATTTCAAAAAGTTCTTTATTTATTTTCCATTTAATCAAAATTATGACATATAAATAACTAGAGAGTATAATTAACAGAGGAAAAAGACATAAAGAGACATCAAAATCTTAAGAAAGATACGGTAGGACACGTAAGTAATTTGGACAAAAACTTTGTGCCTAAAAGATTCTCAGACACATACTTAGAGCCACGTGTAACTTTTTTTGTTTTTCGTAATCGAAATTCAGTATTTATATTAGAAATTGATTAAATTTGATTCGATACGATATGTCACAAATAATTGAACTTACAAGTTACATGAGGCGTGACACTTCAACACTTTTTTCATTTCTAAAATTTTAAATTCGAGACATCAGATTAAGGACAAAAGAATATCAACGACCTCACCACAATTGTGTAGCCACTTGTAACTTAACGTTAAGCCAATTATAGAACATTAGCATGCTTTGTTGTTGCTTTGGTGTTGGCTTACCATTTCTGTTGATTGTGACCTATCCTCTTTAGTCATGCAAGTGGCTATACTTTGATTATCGTTTATAATTGTGTTGTTTAGATCAACTTACTTATATCTTGATTATCGTATTGTAATTTATTATCTCATATTCGTATTAGTACGAAATAATTTTATCCACCAAAATTTAGTCAGATCGAGAATGTATGTGATTGTTTTGACTTTGTCTAAATTTTCATATTAATAATAAAAAAAATATAACGATAATTTTTCTATTTTCACTATTCAAACTCGATCATACGCTCGTAGTTACGGACCCTAATCATTAGGAAAGAGGTCTTTCCATGTTTGGAACATAAACCAATCCCACATTTGACACTAATCCCCCACCCCACCCCCTAAGATCCACGTTTCTTTATGTAACATCTAGCTAGGGTTGTTCATGATTATGGTTAAATAATTAAATCAAACCATAATTCAAATTAAATAAATTAAAAATCCCGACATTTGGTTTGATTTAGTTAGGTTTGGTTTTTAAATTTTGAAAACCGATACTATTTGGTTTGATTTTACTAAAAAAACAACTGCAAAAACAACCAAACAAAACCGGCAAATTGAAAATTGAAATTTTATAATTATTTATATATTATTTTTAAATAAATATAAATATTTTGTTAAATTTTAAATAACTTAAGTCTTTAACTTTATAATTTTCTCAAGCCTAACACTTAAATTTTAGCTTAATTACAATCCTAAGTCCAATTCCATCAAAATTTATTACCTACCATACCTTTCATAAGATAGTCACACACTTTCTCTTAATTTAATAACTTTGTTCGTGTAATGATAACTCTAGTATTGCTTAATTACTTGATTGAACCAACAATAGCTCTTCTGTGAATTATTCATGTACTAGATGTTTTTCTAATCAAGATACGTATGTCCTAAAAAATTTATTACTTTCAAACCGAGAAAATCAGAAAAACAGAACCAAACCGCCAATAACCAAATCGATGGTTATTTTTTCATTTGGTTTGGTTTGATTTTAGAAATTTAAAAAATCGACTAAATTGGTTTGATTTTGATTTTAACCAATAACCGATTCAAATCGAACCACGAACACCCCTACATCTAGCTAAACTAATTTAGCTAAAAATGATTCAATCAAATTAGCTAAAAAGTTGAAATAAAACCTTATTGATGGCCAAAATAGAATCAAGTTTTTTCTTTTTTTAAGGAGGCAAGAAGGAAGTGTAAAATGTGTTGGTGGAAAACAAGTATTGAAGTGGACCTATCATCCCCACTACATACCATGCACTCACCACCACTAAAACTTGTCTCCTCTTAATTATCCTTAATCATTATTTTGGACTCAATCAAATCAACATGTGTCTTATATCTATTTGGTCAATAAAAAGTTACCTACTTTAGCATGACAATTAGAAAGAAGAAAAAAGCATAATATATAGACAATCTATTTGAAATTATATTCCTTAATTATAGGTATTATTCTTAGTTAGGAGTATAACATCAAACTCGTTTTAGTTGTGACTGTATATTTAAAAGAGATGACATATTTACTTTACCCCTTATGAGTGCTTGGAAATATTAAGTCGAAAAAGTGGGTGATATGTATAATTTATTATATATTCTGGTGTTCAGTTAAAACATGTACATTAAAATTTACCAACAAATGTTGAAGATTGTCAATGTATTTCAGAAAAAAAAAGAAAAACTACACACGAATATCAAATTTTCAATTTATGTTTTTGAAATGAAGAAATTTTGATAAAAAATACATCTTTCTTAAAAAAAATTATATCGTGTGAATCTTTATTAATCGAATTAATAAATTTCGAATATTATTGTAATAAAGAAAAGGGAACAAATTGAATGAAAAAGGATAAGTAGTAGGAGTATATTTTTTCTAAAAATAAGATGACCCCACACCATGTGCTAACATATTATGAGACAATTTTCTTGGCAAAGCCTGTTCTTGTGGATCAATCATTTACTCATGCCTTGAGAGAAATAGGACAAATAGGATATAGTATATTTTTTCAAAAATCATAAATGAATTTATATAAATTTTGATTAATTGTTTCTCCATTTTTGGCATTTTTTTTTTTAATTTCATGAATGTGGAGACAATTATTCGAACTCTCCATAATTCTTTACTCAAAATTAGAGCTGTCAATATGGGTTAGGTCATTTCATTCGGGCTAATTTAACATACTTTCACATTTTACGAGTTAGATTGGACTAACTTATTTTTAGTGTGGGTTTTAAAGCGGTCGGCCCAACCTACAAATACGTAGGCTACAGGCTTGTCGGGTCAGCCCATTTTTTTAAAAATATATTTTTATAATTATTAAATTAAATTATAAATTATAATTTAAAAATATTTTCGTAAATATCGACAAAAAACAATATTACATGACGTTAATGTTACTACTTGTTATCAAATCCACAAATAAAATTTTCTTTATAAAATATTCATTAAGTTTTTTTTTCAAGTATAATTTAAATTTCTAAATAGAAATATTAACATAATTGGTTTGAGTTTAAACGCTCTTTAATTTTAAAGTTTACTATTATATTATATTATATTTTTAATTAATTTTTATTGGTCCACGGGCCGACTCTATCGATATTTCTCAAGCTCAACAAATCACTTATTCAGACCGAGCTAAAAAACTCTTTTCTTAAATGTACTCCAAAAATCTTAGCTCAACCCTATTAAATCCTAGGTTAGGCCAGTTGGGTTGGTTTGGCCTAACTTGGGATTCAATAGAATTGGGCTAAAATTTTTGGAGCCCATTTAAGAAAATGGTTTTTTAGCGAATAAATCTGCTGATTTGTTAGGCTTGAGAAATATCGGTAGGGCCGGTTGTAGGCAAATAAAAATTAATTAAAAATATAAAATAATATTAAAATTAAAGAGAGTCTAAACTCAAAACAATTAGGTTAATATTTTATTTAGATATTTATACTTTTACTTAAAAAAAATTAATAAATATTTTATAAAGATAATTTTATTTGTAAATTTGATTAACAAGTAATAATATTAACATCATGATTAGTTGACGTACTAATTAATTTGGTCTCATCTCTCTCTGTGTGTAATGTGCGAATAGGATGGGTAAAAACCAAACTAAAAGAAATATTATTTTAAAAATTATACTTATTCACAAACTTGGTCCATTTTATTGTAATAGAGATTATTTTTAGAGAAAATCGAATCGTATTTCAAGTGAAATAATATATCCACTCGTTAAATTTTAATATTTTTCAAATAAAATTTATGTTAAACATCGAAAAGGAATTCAATTCAAATATCATTAATTTTACAATTTCAACAAATATATTGTAAATTGGGCTAAAAAAATACAAGATCACAATGATAATGGACCTTAACAAAATCCATAGCCCTATCAAATTGGTAAAAATCACATCCAATAAAACCATTGGAGAAACTTCAAAATGAACACAAATTGAGGCCTTTTAATAAAATGTAGCATCATAGAACTTGATTAAAATTTTAAAAGCATCAAATCTAATTTTTTTTTTTAAAAAAGTTACAAATTTAAGAATTGACAAAAAAAAAATGCAACTATGCTACAAAATTAATAATTCATAATTATAAAACCTAAAAGATAATCAATATATATCAACCATTCAAGAAATAAAAAATACGAGATTTTGAGGAATCATTAAAAAAAAAAATTGGAAAATCACACAACAAAACATCAAAAGTTACATTACAAGAGAATAAATAAATAAAGAGGCAAAAGAGAAATGTATAATTTGTATATACCTATGTAGAAAATGTGTTAAAATTACAAATAAATAAATAAAATGAAGAATATGTGATGAATTTATAGTAACAGATTGACGAAGAGAAAAAAATATTAAGAGGTAATTACTGAAAAGATATCTCCTATTTCAACTAAGATTTTATATATCAAAAGTGAAAATCGTAAATCGTTAAATATTTCTTACATATATATTATAAAAAAAATATTGAAATAATATGAAGTAGGCTTTCGGACATAAATTAGTTGATATTTAGAAAAAGTATGCATTTGAAGTTAAATTGAAAAAGAATAAAATAAGTTGTATTTGGACATAAATTGAGAAAAGGTATTTTAAAATCATACTTGTATCACTTAAATTGTAATATTCTAACATAATATATTAAGATTAAAAAGTTTATGTATTTTTGGTATATTAATTATAATTTTAGTTTAAAATCGTAAAACATAATTAATTTATTTTTACTAAATTAAAATCCCGTCAAATAAAAACACATAAAATTAAAAGGAAAAATAAAACTAGTTATGGTTAATTATTTGTTTAAATGCATAGGAGCATTTTGACAATAATAAATGTAATTTTGTATTTGAAATAAAAGCTTACTAATGAAATCAATTACTATATTTGTTGACTATTTTGAAGACTAATTTAAAAATCAATTTCGTTGGTATACAACTTAAAGACTTTTGAAATAAATTTTAATGTTGATTATAAATGTAGTCCTTAAGTTTTCCATTAATTCTAAGAAGCTTTGACATTAATTATTTTGAGTTTTAAATGTGATTAATGATGCGTTTGGGGGACCATAAGTAATATTTTTCAAATATGAAATTTCACTTTGGTGAAATTTGAATGAAACTCAATTTTTATTTAATTTTTTAAAAAATATATAATTCACTTTATTGTTGTTAGGTTATAATTATTATATTCTCTTTTTTACATGTTATTAAATATAATAAAGTTTTGGCTGATACCTAAACAACAAGCTGGAATAGCTCAGTTGGTTAGAGCGTGTGGCTGTTAACCACAAGGTCGGAGGTTCAAGCCCTCCTTCTAGCGTTTTTTTACCTTATTTTTTAAAAATATCCGGAATCGATAATCGAATTTCTATCGAAAATACCTCCTCCTCGATCACACACAAGGTTTGAGTAAGGTCTACGACCTCTATTTTTTTTATTTGATATTCAAATTGATAATCGAGTTTCTATCGGGAACACATACTCGATCTCACACAAGGTATTTTTTTTTAATATCTGGAATCGATAACCGAATTTCTATCGAAAACACCTCCTCCTCGATCGCACACAAAAGGTTGGAGTAAGGTCTACCTCCTCTATTTTTTCTTTTGATATTCAAATTGTTAATCGAGTTTTTATCGAAAACACCTCCTCGATTTCACACAAGGTAGACCTCCTCTATTTGTTCTTTTAATATCCAAATTGATAATCGAATTTCTATAGAGAACACCTCCTCAATCTCACACAAGGTAGGACTAAGGTCTACCTCATCTATCTTTTCTTTAATATCCAAAATCGATAACCAAGTTCCTATCAAAAACATCTTTTGGACAGGAGTAAGGTCTGCATACCTCTCTTTTTCCTTTCTTTTTTTTTTTTCAATCTTTCAATATCTGCCGTCAATTGCAAAAGATCTCTATCCGAAACAACCTCTCTACCTCGCACAAGGTAGGACTAAGATCTTAATACACCTCACCCTTCTTCTTGCATTTCTCGAGTCAGTTGCCGAGGTTACATTAGAAACAAATCAACAATCTCTCTATATCACACAAGATCCCTAAAGTCAACATACTCTACCCTCTCCAGACCCTATTTGTGAGATTACGACATGTCATAATATCCAAAATCAGTCGTGATGGGTGAGTTACCAGTGTATCAGAAAAGCACCAACCATGTTGTGTTCTTTATTTTTTCAATCAGCTGCAGATAAAGGGAACCTATAGACAAATTGAAAGACAAAGAACACAACCTAGCAGAAGCAACACTGACTAACAATCCCACTTCATTTTCTCCCAAAAAAACGCGAGTATCGTTCAACCAAGAGATCAAGACAAGTATTCACTGTATCGAACATGAAGACAGACAATAGTATCTCGATCTTGGACTCACAAAAATCGTCCATCAAAATAATACGCGGGACAAATCATCATAGAGCCTTTTTATCTTTCCACGCTTGATTGTGGTCTTGATTCCTGAATGGAGTTGATAAAGGCACCAGAAAAAGAACTGCGCGTGTTTTATGGTATACATATATGTGGGATTATGAGTTATTTCTGTGTATCGTTACACTTCCAGCAGATGCTTGATTGGCTGCACGGTTGCTTCCAAAATTTTTCCGATTTGATTCTCTTGCAATTCTTGAACCAAACTGAAAGATAAAGTTTAAACGTAGTTGAGTAAACGTGTCAATGTTAAAAATTTGAGCAATGGTACTCTAACAAGCAACAGTTGGTACCTACAAATCTAACCGAACATCTCAATTAAGATGGCGTTTTGTGAACCATATATGAATGGGAGAAAATTGACCTCAACGACAGATAAAGAGCATATGTACCTGAATTGCTCTTTTTGGAAGTGAAGCTGCTTCAGACAAACCAAGTAAATGTGCAACCTGCTAGAGAAAATGATTTTAAGTGAAAGATTGTAGAAAGGGGAAGAGCGAATCCTCCTGATAAAATATACTTCTTCTGCAGAGTGCACAGATACAATTAGAGGAGGGCAAGTACAGATACAAACAAAGGATCACGACATCATTGTTGATGTAATTTCGAAATCCAGTCTAAGATTAAGTTCAAAGGTGTAATTAACCTCTCGCAAGATTTTCTTGTCACCAATACCAATTGGTTGATTAAGGTCAGCGATCTCCCACAACGGAATATCTAGCAAAATCCTAATGACATCCTCATCCAAGAAAGGGAACCTGGCCTGCAAAAAACAGTAAATACGTTTAGACTGTAACTATAATATAAGAAAGGCTCCGTTTAAGGCTAATTCAAGTACCTCCTTGCCATTGTCGGCAATACACCGATCATCTCTCCCAAGGTTTCTCTTCCAAATCCGCTGCATGTCTAGTTTCATTTCATCATTCAGAGCTAACCAGCTGATACAGCACCAAAAGAGCATGAATTAGAACATAAGCAATTACCACTTTAAGCTTTTGGAACTACTAAAGCAACTTCTTTGAAGGCGTATGTAGCAACATTATATAAACAAGAGGTGAATGCACTCCAGTGCTAGTTGCCCCAAGTACTTTTGAGGATGGCAAACCTACGCATAACTGGGACGTAATGGATATCACAAAATGAGTCAACAGGAATGCATTAAGTAAAGAAAAGATGTTCAGGAGGACTTCACCTTCCATTTCTATATTTTGTCCTATGCCGACCATATCCAGCACATTGTTCATCTGCACCAGCACCAACTAGGAGAATCCGAGCTGCAGATTTGTACTTGACACTGACACAGGTATCATCGTTGCCTGTTTCATCTTGCAAACAACCGTCACCGCTAGCAGCCAACCACAGAGCAATACCAATATTCAGATCCTGAAGCAAGGAAGAAATAATTGAGCAATTTGATCGTGGTTCAAAATAACAAAGTAACAGAGACATATTCATATAGGTATTGATTTGAAAATACCATGTAGGTCCTTGCAGGATTTATTAGTGACATGACATGCTTCGTTTCAGAGGTCAGCTTAAGCAGATCAGCATCAATCTCTACAAGTTTCCATCTGCAACTCAGTTTTATGATGAACAAAACTCAAAAAGAAAGAACAGAAGATGGAGAGAAACAAAATGGTAGAGGTTCAAAACCAGATTGCATTTGCTTTCACATGAGCAACCTAATATCTTTGTATCTAAAGAAGGTACATTGAGTAGGACCATTTTTTAAATTGCCAAAATTCTTCAATGTCCATAGAGCTATGATTTCATTTAAATTCGGACTCATAGTTTGCTTGATTCATCAAACCGGCATTATCAACATGCATTTTTAGACACAAGTGTGTCATCTTGCTGATTTCTCACTAAGATATCCAGTTGCTAATGGTACAAGTGAAAGCAAGAAGGGAATGAATACCTTCTTGATGGGGCAACTTTTTGTAGTTCCTTTAGACCTGCTCTAGCAGAGATTCTATCAGGAGCAAATGGACCGTCAAAGCTTACATTTAGCAGATCAATTTCATCTACAAGTAAACCACCAGAATAGACCATGACTAGATTAAATTTTCCACAGGTAAAACCAAAAGGAAAGGAACTTGAAAGAATGTTCTATTCTTAACTCAAGCAACATGGACATCAGAGACACTCACATTTGGCATCCATGCACTTATCTAGTAATGCTGCTAGTATCATAGAGTCTAATCCACCAGAAAAGAGCACGGCAACTGGAGCATTGCATTTATTTGTGTAGTCAACTGAAGTGGCCTACACAATAGCCAAGAATTATGTCAATTCAGAAGCTAATACAACAGCTTATGCTCTTCCTGTTCCATTGAAGGGCTTCTTAAATCAATACATGTATCCACAGGAGGAGTCAAATGTTAGTTCTAAACATTGGGTGAAAACAGAAAACAAAAGTAATCAGTTTCTGACCTGGTAGATTGTATTTAATGCAGTGCGTCGCATTATTGACTCTTGTAAAGCAATCATTACCCTATGTGGTAGCGATGTAAGTAGGCAGTCTGTAGAAGCTGTAATAATTGGAAGAAGATTGCACTCAAGTTAGACTCTGACAGCATGTTTAATCACAATTACTACATCCACCAAACATGTAATGAATGGTATTAACAGCAGAACTAAGTGATATGGTCACCTAACTTAGATTCCATCAGAATGGAAGGAGTTAAAGGCGAGTCCTCTTTCCTGCTATAAACCTTTTGGTGAGAAACATGCAAGTCCTCTGGTTTTGGTTGGACAGAAGTTCTCTCCCAAGTGATTAACTCCTTCAGTTTTGGATCTGTCCAGTCATGCTTCAAAACTTCACCAATTAAATAGTCATCTGTTCCTAAATCACCAATAGACAAACTGTACACACCGCATGGAAGTTCTTCCCAGAAGTCTGTTTTGGATATTCCCTCTCCATCTGCAAATTCTACAAGATCATAGTGTCCCATTCGTTAAGAATAAAGGAGCTATAGACTATACTACCAACTGCTCCCATGTTTTGCTTTTTTTTTTTCTCTTTCATGTTGGTAGGTAACAATGTCAAATAATTATAACATTTATGTTTCTAATTTTAAAATATTGAACAATGAACAAACAAGTAATATCAACTTTCTTCCAACATCAAATACTTTATCTAACTAATAGACAGCTTTGCAGTAATGATTTTATGAAGCACCAAACTTCACAAAGAGAGGATGGCCAAATCACCAAAATGCTTAGCTCCACACAATATGTTGGATTGTTATATGTTCTTGGGTGTACATGCTCAATCATCACTATTGATAATTTAATAGAGTTGTTCCCATAAAAGATAAATGGCAACTGATTTGATTTAAAATAAGTTGAAGCTTCTCCAAGAAATCTTAATTGTGTTAAAGAAATCAGTAAGTGAGTAAGATGTTAATAATTGTTACCAGAACTTTCATTTACAGAGGCATGTGGTGATACAGAAGACAGCAGAAACCGAGGGTCCTCCTTTGTTGGCCAGTGAACAAGAAGGCTTCGCCTTCCAAATGCATCTCGACCAAACCATAATATTCTTGAACTACTCTATAGCAAAGAGTAGTGGAACGTTAGACAAGCCTTTGTTTCAAAATAATACATCCTTTCCTGCTGAAATAAGCCAATAGAAACTTACCACCAAAAGTTACCTGCCAATAAATCAAAGCCCAAGGCCCCTTGATTCTGGAAAGAAGTTCTGGAACAGTACTTTGCTTATCCCCAGAAGTATGAGTTTTATTATGCGGAGAGGAAACATGAGAACAACATAGTCCTAGATGTTGCATAAAAATTTCAGTGTCATTGTTATCGCTACTCATCTGGATGCCTCCAAATATTTCACCTAAACAATAATTACAGGAAACAAACAATAGTCAATAAAAGACTCCTAGAAAATGGGGTAAAAGTAGGAAGTAGTAATTAGTTTTGATTAAAAAATAAATAAATTAAGTTTCAATATTTTCATTACTTTAGAAAAAAGATTTGACTAACTTCAACAGAAATGAAAAATATATAAGACAGAAAAAATGCTGAAGCAAGCAACTTGTTTGAGGAAAAAAAACTGAATTGTTTGAGCAAACAAGAAAACTAAAATTGTAAAATCTTCATTTGTCCAATCACTTGAAAGTAAAGAGAAACAAGAACTTAATAATTGTGTACATTTTTTGACTCTCCAAAATTAAAACATCAATTAAGTTGAAAACAAAATATATCAAACATAAGAAAGTCAAGAAGCAAGAAATCCAAGAGACACTTAAGTTTATCATGTTGGTAATGGTTCAAATGCAATGTATTACCATTATAAACAAGGATGTTCCCTGACATGTCAACCAATGGTTGAACAATAGGATTTATGCCCCTAAGCTGCAATGTAGCACCAAGAAATTGCAATTCTCTAATGAATTCTTTAGCATCGCCACAGCCCATATGAAAATTCTCTCCTTCACTCGCATCTTCATCCTCCACAAAGGCAACAACATCTTGCTCCCCACCTGGTAAAGATGAAACCCTGGCACGAAGTAAAACTTTCTTGCATCCCAAACTATCTGGACCCCTTCTTCTTAACACCCCTTTTATGTCATCCACTGAAAATAAAGTCTAATGACAATATAAAACGTTGTCAGCCTCTAAAGATCACTCAAAAATTAAAAAGATAACTTTAGAAGCTTCACATCAATCTTCCTCATTAAGGAGCAAACATAGCTCTTTTCTTTTGATTCTTTATCAAAGCTAGCTTTTTAAAGTTACTCTTTTCAGTTGCAGCCGTTTTTAAGCTGTTTTTTTCTTCATTTGAGACGTACTAAAAAGAGCAGATCTATCAAAAAGATTATAAAGGAAAACAATAACAGGAGCTTCATAAATCATTCATCATAAAGCTAAGAGACAAGTCCTTTTAATTGTTGATGTTCTACTTAATATAGACGTTGTAGCAAAAAGAGTACATCTAATGGTTCAGAAACGAGTGATCTAACGATTCAGAAACGAGTGATGAGGTTACAACTTTAGAAATTTCACGTCAACATTTCCTCATTAAGGTACAAAGATCGTTCTTTTCTTTTAATTCTTTACCTAAGGTGTCTTTTTAAGATTTCCCTTTCAGTTGCGGGAAGTTTTTATGCTGTTTTTGCTTCATCTACTTAATCTAGACAATTGTAGCAAGAGGGGTACATCTACCGATTCAGAAGTTGAGAGATGAAAGATAGCAACTTAGGAAACTTCACATAAATGTTTCCTCATTAAGGTGCAAAGGTATTTCTTTTAATCCTTTCATCAAAGCTATCTTTCTAAAATTTCCCTTTCTCAATTGCAGGAAGCTCTTATGCTGCTTTTACTTCATTCACAGATTGTATAAAAATTGGGCAGATCAATCAAACAAATTTTAAAGAAACATAACGACAGAAACCTCATTCATCATAAAGCTACACAAATAGCTTCTTTTAGTTGTTGTTCTTCTACATAACTTAGATGTTGTAGCATATGGGGTTCATATACATGAAAAAAGACAACAACTTTAGAAGCTTCACATCAATCTTTCCTCATTAAGATGCAAAGATAGCTCCTTTCATCTAATTCTTTAATCAAAAGCTACCTTTCTCCAATTCCCCTTTTCAGTTCCAGGCAGTTTTATGCTGTTTCTTAAACTTAATTTAGATGTAGCAGCAAAAGGGTTTCATCTAAAGATACAAAAAAGAGTAACAAATATGAAATCAGAAGTAAATAAAGGCCCTAATAAGGCTGCAGTTTAGCTATTCTTGAATCAATGGTTATTTCATTAAAGAGAGTTATATACTATTACCTTTTGTTCCAATAGAGGTATTGGAGAGATAAAATTTGGGTCTAAAGATGATAAAATTATCTTAATTCCAGACACAATCACTGCTATGCCACACATCTTTCTTTGTCCTGCAGCTTCCTTAAACCCTACAAACAGAACTTTTAAAACCAAGTAGGAAGAAAGGTTTATGAAATATCAAAATATTTTTAAAAGGACAAAATTGCCCTTAAAGTTTTAACTTTTTTCTTCTTAGGCTAAAACCCTTTTTCAGAAAACTAAAATAGAACACTCAACGACTAAAGCGGCCATTGCTGACAGAGTGATTTTCTTCACAAGGTTAGAACTTTTATTCAGAACCCTATTCTTGTTACCACTAATTATATGTTGGGTATTTTCTGGAATGTTCAAAGATGTAATCTTTTGGTGTTTTTTTTTAAATTTGCTACCACTAATTATATGTTGGGTACTTTCTTGAATCTTTCTGCTTGTTGAATAATGGCTTCTGTTTGGGGCAGTTTATTTCTCAAGTTGTAGGCATATTTTGATGTTCTATTAACTATACTAAACTAAATATGCATCAACTTTTGAGAACTTACAACATTAATAGGTTTTTCTTTATATATTAGGAGCTATTTTGGATGAAGCTCCAAAGTTGAGAATTTTGGGGTTATTCTTTGGGTCCAAAAAGGGGTAAAGGCAAAAGTGTAAACCCCCACTAACCACACAGCTGGAAAGTATTGGTCCCTGCCTCCTCTCCAGCACACTCTGAGAGATGGAAAGTAGCAGTGGGAGTAGCAGCTGTGCTGGTGAGTGGAAAGCAGAAGAAGCTATAGCCGGTAATGCTGAAGCTCTTCGAGTTCTCAGAGAACTCATCACCTATCCTCTTCTTTACTCTGCTGAATCTCGAAAACTTGGCCTAAAGGTACTAAAAGTTTTTCCAGATAGTATAGCTTTGATATATAGCTTATCATCTTTCATTGACAACTCTAATTGCTTTGCTTATTTTTTCTGTAGTGGCCACGTGGGTTGTTGCTATATGGACCTCCTGGAACTGGAAAGGTATAGTATATGTATATTCTTGATGTCTTTTTTTTAAAATTTGAAAATGACTTTTTGGTTTTGAGACAAAACCATGATTGTTGAAATTGGAAATTGACATTTGGTGTTTGAGCCGTAAATTACGTCTGAATTTTGGAATTGACATATGAGTTTGAGCCAACAATAATGTCTTTGAATTTCAAAATTTACATTTGTATTTGAGCCACAATCATGTCTTTGAATCTCAAAATTGGCATTTTGGTTTGAGCCAAATCCTGTGTTATCAATTTTACAATTGACATTTGGATTTGTGTCAAAATCATACCTCTGGATTTTTGGGTTCAAGATAGTTGTTTGATTTTCCTGTTCAGAAAAAATAGCTGTTTGGTTTAACTTTTGTATTTTTTTAATTTGTAGACAAGCTTAGTTCGAGCAGTTGTTCAAGAATGTGGTGCCCATTTGATTGTAATAAGGTGTGTGATTCTCACTCAACTTTATTTTCTCTGAACTTCTAAATGTGTTCTGTTTTTGTTGCTTATGTACAATAAAAGTAATGGTTCATATTTATTTGTTCGATGTTTTCATTTCGTTATTATGTATGCTTGGCCGATAACAACAACGACGCCTCCAGCCAAGCAAGCTGGGGTAGTCGATATGAGTTCTATCAACCATACATCTCCTATTTAGTTCATCTTAGGACCCGTATTTTACAACAACAAAAAAATACTAGAAGTTCGTTATAAGTATGCTTGGAAGAAATTTATTTAATTAGTCCAGATCTGTCGATTGAATCACTGAGCAGTCTGTGATCGTTATGGTCCTTGATAATATTTAAATAACTGAAAAATGTCTGTGCTTTGAAAGAGTTTAGCTTTTGATGCTAGTTATATTGTATGGTGACTCCACACTTTTACATACATTAAGAGAAAAGTCATTGAACTTCAAGGAGAATCTTGCATTGTTTTGTATGTTTCTTTGCCTTATTGTTCTTTCTGGCTTTGGATGTTTGCAGTCCCCATTCCGTTCACAGGGCTCATGCTGGTGAAAGTGAGAAAATTTTGAGGGAGGCATTTTCAGAAGCATCATCTCATGCAAAATTAGGCAAGCCATCAGTCATCTTTTTAGATGAAATAGATGCTCTTTGTCCTCGTAGAGATTCTAGGTATATGTTGCATCACTTTATCCACATCCATATGAAATGGGCTTGCAATCATGATTTACAAAACCGGAAAAAATAGAAGAAGATGTTGGTAGGGTAGAGTTGATATATTCCAATGTTCTTTAGTAACATGTTATTTGAGTGCTTGAATTGCAGAAGGGAACAAGAAATTCGTGTAGCCTCTCAACTCTTTATGTTGATGGATTCCATTAAATCCTCATCGACATCAGTATCACATGTTGTTGTGGTAGCATCAACCAATAGGTAAGGGTTCTGCAACATTTGCTTTGTTTGGTTTATTATTTTTTTACTTTTGTAGTGGATTGCCTTTTCCTGTGCCTCTCATGTAAGCCTGTTCTTTAAGTAAAAACATCCATTAAAGCTTCCTAGCAGCCCTCAGCCCCTCACACGGGAATCTGTAGGCCATGATATTTGCAGTGAAGACATTTACACAAAAAGGGGTTGGAGGTTGAACAATCTCATTGCATTAACAATGTTCTTGAAGAAGTACTCTTATGAGAAAGTAATGGACTTGAGAATGGGAAAGAAATGTAGTCTGGCAAAGAGGCATCTGGAGGTCTGCATGATAAAATGGACTTTTGAGCTCTTTGATGAGAGCATTGTTGATGCATTTAGCTTTGAGAATGAGTATCAAATTGTGCATGAACGAAGTGAGTGGCAATAAACAAATCGAAGGATCTGCTATAAAGGAAGTGAACACTAGAGATGGAGAAATAGAAGATGAAGTTATTCAGAATTGCAGCCAGCGTTAGGGTCATGATACGAGGCCTATGCCAATTTGCTAATGTGGCCTTCGCTAAACAGTTGCCCCACGAATATAATGATCATATATAATGTACGTTAACTGTGATATCCTACAAGAAAACGTAAGTAAGAGACAATGGTAGCTTAGTTTATGTAAGCAAGCCACCAAACCCCTAATATATCCTTCTGATGGTCATGAAATTCTATGCTTGTGTTCCAAATTAATGTTGACGCCTATACATTTTATCATTCTATGTGCAGGCCCGATGCTATTGATCCAGCTTTAAGAAGGGCTGGACGGTTTGATGCTGAAATTGAAGTCACCACACCTACTGAGGAAGAGCGGATGCATATTCTCAAGGTGAGCTGCATAAGATACAGTTTTGAGCATGCCCCAGTTTAAGGAGATACATGAATGAGTACTCTTTGTGGACACCTATGGTTTCTCAATCCCTTTTGTAGTATGATCTGTATGAAATTGGTCTAGTGATGCTGGTTTTTGATTTTTCAGCTTTATATAAAGAAGCTTCAATTGGATGCGAGTGTTGATCTTCGAGCAGTTGCTGCATCTTGTAATGGTTATGTTGGGGCAGATTTAGAGGCCCTGTGTCGGGAAGCTGCAATGTCTGCAGTAAGAAAGTGCTCTGACTCAAATCTGGACGACGACTCGTACAGCATTAATATGGAAGATTGGAAGCATGCAAGATCGGTGGTTGGTCCTAGTATAACGAGGGGTGTTACTGTTGAAATCCCGAAGGTTTCTTGGGAAGATATTGGAGGGTTGAAAGACATTAAGGTATGACCTCACAGGAACAATTTGGTCAGGCTGAATATTGACAAAATCTAATAAGGTGTTAAATTCTTGAAACAGAAAAAGCTTCAGCAAGCTGTTGAATGGCCTTTAAAACACTCAGAAGCATTTGAACGGTTGGGAGTATCACCTTCCCGTGGAATCCTTCTTCATGGTCCACCAGGGTGCTCCAAAACAACCCTTGCTAAAGCTGCTGCTCATGCTGCCCAAGCTTCATTCTTTTCCTTGAGGTCTGCTGACCATTCTAATTAAATCTTTTGTCTGCTGTTTGAGGTTGATAAATGATAACTTTCATAAGTAATAATGGTTTTTAGATATAAATGCTTCTACTAGGAAAAAGGAAACATATGCATTCACTGATAAATCAAAATGAGCACAATAGGATGTGGCCTAGTGGTCAATGAAGTGGGAGGAGAACGATGAGGTCTTAGGTTCTAATTTCGGTGAGGCAAACAAATTAAGTGATTTTGTCCCATCATCTACCTTGGTGGACAGAGTTACCGGTACCTGTGTTGATGAGAAATAGTAGGTATCTTATGAAATAGTCGAGGTGGGCACAAACTGACCTATACACCACCATCACCAAAAAGAAAGTTAAAATGATCCAATAGCTGGTTATAAGATATTGGATAAGTGCAAGCACCACACTTGGTGGTGCTTGCACTTATGCATAGCTTTTTCACCTTTTTCTATCTTCTTTATTGTCAACTATTATTCTTATTTAAGCATTTTTTTTTATGCATCCAGTAAGTTTGTCACTATTGTTTAATAGTTGTTTCATGCATTGCTTAGCAACAAGTGAGTGATGCTTGTCTCCATCAGCCTTTGCCAACTTATATGACAGTTCCTGGAAAACCTAAAACATGTTAAATTCTAACTAGTATCACATTTTCGGGAAAACCAAAAACATGTTTAGTTTGAAACGACTGTCATTTAGTACGCTCTAATTAAATCTCTAATGTATGCTGGGGTTTATGTCCCTTTGGAGCCTAAGGCATCAGATTGGTATTTACTATTATGTTAACCATCTTTATTAGCTTGTTTTCAGTAACTGAGTATGTAATGCATTGACTAATTATTACTTCATGCATTCAATTTGACTAAAAATTGCAAATCCTAATTAGTCAGTTCCCTGAAATTCATAATCATGGAACAGTGGTGCAGAGCTGTACTCTATGTATGTTGGTGAGGGTGAAGCTTTATTACGCAATGCTTTCCGAAGAGCTCGCCTTGCAGCACCAAGTATAATATTCTTTGATGAGGCTGATGTTGTTGCAACCAAACGGTAAGTTTATTTAGCTTAGCAATGTCTTGCGAGTTTAAGTATATCTTCCTCAATTCTCATTGTTTAGGCACAACCCTGATACGATTTTTTCTTAATTGACAGAGGAGGAAGTTCAAGTGGAAGCAGTACGGTTGGAGAGAGACTGTTATCCACCCTCCTAACCGAAATGGATGGCTTAGAGCAGGCTAAAGTAAGCAGTAAATTTATTGCAGTTTTTTAAGTACTGAATGTAAATCCCGTTTTTTCTAATCGTTGCTTTGTCAGGGAATTCTTGTTTTGGCTGCCACAAATCGCCCCCACGCAATTGATGCTGCACTAATGCGACCAGGAAGATTTGATCTCGTAAGAAACTCGTGAATGCTTAGTGTAACTTAGCATCTCAACACAAATGTTACTCTTAAAGAACAATCGTTTTACTCGTTAATGGTCATATCTTATTCAATATTCTCTGCTCACAGGTTCTTTATGTTCCCCCTCCTGACTTGGTAGCTCGATTTGAGGTTCTCAGTGTTCATACACGAGATATGAAATTGAATAACGATGTTAATCTGAGACAAATTGCAGAAGACACAGAGCTCTTTACTGGAGCTGAGCTTGAAGGACTATGCAGAGAAGCTGGAATAGTTGCTTTGAGAGAGAACATATCTGCAACAGTTGTATCTGATAGACACTTCCAAACAGTCAAAAAGTCACTCAAGCCAGCACTTACCAAAGAAGAGGTTGCTTCCTATTCTTCCTTCATGAACAATCGATCCGAGAGGTCTGCTCACTCATTTCAATCCATCTCCAAAAAACGCGACAACAAGCCAACCAAAGACTTGTTAGTTTTTGCTACTCCTTTTACTATCACTGTTATTAGTATTGCAATGTACATTGGTGTGAGATACTTTCTGATGCCAACTGAAACATCGACGAGGGAACTAACAAGTACGTAGCATCCAACTACGTTACTGTTAGTTCCAATACATTACAACATGATGAATTACCAAAATTTTGAAGACAAATTTGGTTGTGTATAACACTTTTTGAATTTTGACTAGTACTTTGGATATATGTTCCTTAGTTTCCAACTCATTTTAACAGTATTTTACATATTTGGTGTTGAAATTATTGATTTTGTATACATATTTGATATTGCCATGTAATATAGTGATTGCAACTACTACTATCTGACACAATTGGGATGACATTTTTGTAAAGTGATACGTTGCGATGACATTACAAGATTTCTCCTAAACATATAGTTTCATGTGTTCAGACTTTTTATTTTTGTGAATGTTATATAGTCAAACTACACTGCTTTGAAAATATATTTTCAAAAACAATATATACATTAAAAAGCTTGAGACGACAATATTTATAAATTATAATATTAATATATGCACCCAACGAATGTTTGTGAGTTGACATAGTAAAATAAATAAATATGAAATGCATTAATAATAAACATAAGCTGGAATAGCTCAGTTGGTTAGAGCGTGTGGCTGTTAACCACAAGGTCGGAGGTTCAAGCCCTCCTTCTAGCGTTTTTTTCCCTTTCCGTTTTCGAGAATTTGAATCTGAAATCTTCAATCGAAATCGGAGGAATATCAATCATCCCATCACAATCTATATTGGTTAGGTGACAAAAATAGTTATATTTATATATTACTAGATACTAGGATTGCGACAAAAATAGTCAATACATTACATACTCAGTTACTAGCAGTTCTAGACAAAAATCAGTCGAGAATTACGATAAATCCTGAAGATGAAGAATGGACAGATGGAAAATAAAAGAGAGTATATCGTCAAAATTATTTTTAATCTAAATGAGAGTATACTCAAAGATTTGATTTATCATCTTTTAAAGTTAGAGCTACGAAAAAAATCTTAGAACTAGTTATCTCAATCATCCACAACTTCGAGATTAATGTAATCATTTTATGCTTGAGTCATAGCTAAAACACTATTGAGATAGGCAAAAGCTATATGAAAGTTGCAGAGTATCAGATATAAAAACAGAAAGTCGATATATTTTTTCCTCAAGTTTTCTATTTCATTAAACATTCATAATTGTAAAAAAGAAGTTCGCTATTGATTGGTATCTTTATTTCACATTCTTTTTGATTCACCAAATCTATACCTATAGAATTTGATATCAGGTGTTCTGTAGAAACGAAGAAAGAAAATTTTGGAGACTGATTTATCATCTTTTAAAGTTAGAAAACAGGTCTGACTGTAGTTTATATTAGTAGCATACTGCATACTGTCACGATCCAACCCATCGGGCCGTGCGGGCACCTATTTAGCACCTAAGTAGGAGAATTCTCATACCCCAAAGGTTTATACATGCGGAAAATTGACGAAACATAGATGTAGTATAGATAAAATCTTTATAACAACTCTTTTTCAAGAACTAGTTAAGACTAGTAAAACAATTAACAACCCCAAAGATCTAGTCTAACAGGTACAAGAGCTACTAAGAGTAACGATAGACAATAATTAAATAAAAGAACACAACTCCCACCATGCGGAAAGAAGAGTCGAAGCTACTGGAAGAATTTCTTCGTCTTCACCTAATCAAACATCACCAATCATGCATCCAGACTATATCAAAAAGACATAGCAAGAGTAGTATCAGTACAACCGGTATGATCGGATTGCCACATTCAAGAGTAGTATCAGTACATCATCAAGATCATACATTTACATCATGATTTCATGGCTACCTCATTCATCTATCTCTGCTACAACAAGTGTGATCAATATTGAACCATTCATATACATACAAGTATCACACTAAAGCTAGAACATGTATACATCACACAATTACGAAATTATAACAATCACCTACAAATTTCCCCCCAATTTTGATCACAAAAGAGACCAAGTTCAGCCCTAGTTCTTCATTAGGGTTTTAAACCTAAATTACTAAACATACATCAACGAGTTATTTCGATAGGTCGAACATAGTATGGACCGAAATTTATTCCCTTATACCAGATATCCTTGTTTAATGAATGAATTCTACTAAAAAAAAAAACTAAGAGCACTCCATCGACCATCAATTCGCTACATCAAGCACTAACCCCAAATACGCTGCATTATAGATTTTTTCACGAAATTTACTCGGTGCACGAAGACCTACACATATCTTTTACGATTGATTTCGTATACTACAAGGTAAGCACATGTTTGCAACTACTCAATGCATAAAAACCTAACCTACCTGAGCGTCAATCAATTTTCACACAATTTTGATTTCTTTCTAGTTTTTTCGGATTCGCTACGGTGAATTTGACCAAAAATTCGCAAGATTCCGTCGTCCACATGCTAGAAAGCACTTTCTCCTTCTTTCCCAAGCTTGGAATAACTTTTCTAAGGTTTATAGGATAATTCGCGACCTATGGGTTATTTTTAGAAAGATGAAAAAAATAAGAATTTTTCAAAATTTCGAATTCTGCCTCGCTGATCCTGCTGCAGCGGGGTAAGTTGCCCCTGCAGCCTCGCGCCGCCAGCGACAACTGTCCTGCTAAAGTCTAAATTTTTTGCAAATTTTTGCTCTTCTCAAATAACGACGATTCGAATCGTTACACATACCATTTTTATAGTTCAAAACCTATATTGGGTACTGACTATTCTAATTTGGCATGAATGAAGAAAAATAGCAGCCAAAGATAATTGTGTAAAAAATATGGATGGTAGCCAATGAAAGAGTTGGAATTAATCTTACCCTAATGTATCAATAAAATAAATAGTAGTTTTTAAATCTTTCCACAAACTTCGAGATAATTGTGTTATTACCACCAAACTAAAGCGTTTGAACGCTTTTAGTTGTACATAAAAAAACTCTTACTTTAATAAAATTAATAACGTTAACTCTAATTGTATTAGTAAAAATATTTTCTATCATCGAAATTTTGCATCAAGTGTTTTTATATCATCGTTTGTGTGGAAGTCATATAAAGCAACAATAACCTCATATATATCAAATTTGCATAAATATTACTCCATAAAGGTGGAATAGATATTTAAAATAATTTTTAAATTGTACTATACTTGTAATTCATCTTAATTATGGTGAAATGATGTGTATATATATATAAGATAATGAACTTTAAAATAATCATGTTGCTATCACTAAATTAAAAGCATTTGAAAGCTAAGTTGTTCAACAAAGGTCTTAATCTAATATAATTATAATAGCGATATTTACTATCATCCGTCGCATTACTACAATAACATACCAAATGAAATGCCATTGAGTATTACTGTTGCATCATTTTATATAAAGCAAACACACACAAATACTCCAACAAAGACAACATAATTAAAAGTTAGTAAATTAAAATTATTATCAAAATTCATAGCTTTGTTTTTAGTTATACTTAGATATTTTGTGTATCTAATTAAGCTCATACACGTGTTATAATTTAGTTGCCATACTTGGTCAAATCTAGTCAATTGTCTCTTTTTAAAATTTAATTGTCATAGTTGGTGAAATCAGGTCAAAATTGTCTCATTCTAGGAAAAAACTTTAGTAATGATATATTTTTATTTGTCAAAGTATGAATTTTCGAAATTAAATTTAATTATTCTCATAAGAAAATCCAACCTTTTTGAAAAAAAATACTAATAGATTTATTATTTTTCCTTTTTTGTGCAAAAAAGGCTTGGCGCCTATAGTTATATTTAGTTGCCATACTTGGTGAAATCTAACCAAATGTCTCATTTTAGGAAAAAACTTTAGTAATGATATATTTTATTTGTCAAAATGATTTATGAAATTTCTAAATTAAATTTAATATTTTCTTATAAGAAAATCCAACCTTTTTGGGAAAATACTAATATATATTTTTTTTCTTTAGAAAATTACCATTATTTTTTTTCCTTTTTTGTTCAAAAAAGCCTTGAGGCCTATAGTTATATATATAGGGGTTTTCATGGATCCAACTCTATACCCTTTTCTCCCATGACACTTTCTCTTTATATCAATACTCATTCACATGATATATATTGTAAGATTGATTTGTTTCATTGAATGATTTATTTTTCATCTAGTCAATTATCTCTTTTTAGCTCTAACTTTTTACTAATGACATGTTTCTATTTGTCAAATAATGTATGGACTTTCTAGATCACATTTCAAATTTTCTTATTTGAAAAAAAATAGTAAAAATAAAGATTTGGGAAATCGCTATTATTTTTTTTGAGATTAACTTGTGTGCAGTGACACTGAAACTCTTTTTACACTGTCACTTAACTCTAAGGCATACAGAAGTTAGGTTTTTCAATTTATTTTTACTTTTTAATTTTATAAACACAAATATTAAATATAGTGTTATAAGGTAACTAGGATTTTGAATTTATTTTACCAAATTAGTTTAAGATTTTTTTAAAACTTACGACTGATTGTTCTTTTTATCGTTCTTGATTCATCGGGGTATTGTTATTTCTTCGTATCATCATCGTTCACTTGAAGCAATTTAAAACTAGCATCATTGGAATTAATGGTAACTATTTACTCATTATTTTTTTCTATTTTAGATTTTCTTTTAATGTTGTGAATGGGGAACATGATTCAACTTAGAAAAACATAATTACTTTATCATTAGTCATTATATTTAATATACTTCACTTTGAATGAACTTAATAGTAACTTAAGATAAATTGTTTATAAATATTTTTTCCTCTTAAATAATATAGTTTGAATGTTTAAGCTATATTTATCTTGTTAATCTAATCTATTATCTACATGTTGTAGGACACATTTGGATTCTCTAACTTGCCTGAACAAAATACAGAAGATATAAGATCTTCACATGAGGATATTCCACACTCTGATGATGAAGAATGAAGAGTGCAATACATCGGTATGGAGTTTCAATCACTTGCTATTGTATTTAAATTTTATCTTGATTATGCTCATCATAGTGATTTTAGTATGCACAAAAATCGAATTACTAGATCAAGAAAAAATTAAATTAATAATATGCCAAGAATTTGTTTGTTTAAAAGAAGAATTTCCAAAAGAAGCACACCAAAGTCAGTGGTATATATACCTTATTGGATACGGGGATTTAACCGAACACAATATTTTTAATACGGAGCATGAATATATATGTGAGAAGCCCTTAGCTTTTAACAAATACTATATTCTGAACACTAATTTGAAAAGTAGGATATAGGGTTACTTTAAAGGTTGACGCAATCAAGTTTAAATCTTGAATTCAACTCTTATCAAATACCATATTTGAGATGACATTTTTCTAAGAAAAAAATAAACTATCATGACTATTTATCAAAGAGAAATGAGAGAAGAAACAATAGTAAAGAAAGGAAAAAAGAAAACCTCAAGTTTGAGATCCTTATAAGCGCCTTATTTTTAGAAACACAAGCATCATCATCTTTTCGATAGTTCTCCTTCAAAAAAAAGTTCTTACATTTAGCATTTTGCTCATGCTAGTTGTTTGCAGAGCTATGCTGCTCGGACCCTCCAAAAATACTGCCGCACTCATAGCTTTAGTAGGATTCAAAACACACCCAACAATACTTTTGAAGAGTTCGAGCTATATAGTTGCAGATAACGTAACCAAGGGATGACAAGTTTTTTAGGCTCACATCCAAAAACTTCTTTTGCTCCTCGTTGCAGTGTTCTAGGGCTTTCATAACAAACCAAGAGCACTTAAAATCTTTAATATCCGTACCGTTCTGATAGTAAGATAGATCGTTATAAAATCTTTACATTTTCAAGTTAAAAGAGCTACGTTTTATAAGAAAGCTGGTATCCTTAAAATAATCACGTAGCTCTTTTAAATTGAAAATGTAGAGATTTTATAACAATCTGCCGTATTATGTCACGGATATTAAAGATTCCAAGTGCTCTTGATTGGTTGTGAACGCCCTAAAACACTGTAAATAGGAGCAAAATAAGTTATTGGATATGAGCTTAAAAAACTTCTCATCCCTTGGTTATATTATCTACAACTATATAGCTCGAGCTTTTCAAAAGTATTGTTGGGTGTGTATTGAATCCTACTAAAGCTATGAGCACGGAAGTATTTTTGAAAGGTCCGAGTAGCATAGCTCTGTAAACAACTAGCATGAGCAAAATGCTAAACGTAAGAATTTTTTTTTGCAAGAGAACTATGGAAAAGATAATGATCCTTGTGCTGCTAAAATTAAGGTGCTCTATAAGGATCTCAAACTTGACGTTTTCTTTTATCCTTTTCTTTACTCTTGCTGCTTCTCTCTCCTTTCTCTTCAATAAGTAAGTCATAAAATTTTGTTCTTTCTAAATTACTCAGCATTTGTGTTAATGAAAATTAACAAATATCAGATAAAATTAGTTGAGCTGTGCTCAAACTGGCTTGCCCCAAGGTCAATCATTAGTAAAATAGCCATATGCTAAATGTGAAGATTGTACTTTTTGTTCTTATGTTTTTTTTTTTAAAAAAAACTCAACCTCTTTCCTTTGGAATTTTTTAAATTTTAATTCTTATAATTGGAAATGTGAACATCAAAGGTAGACCAAAAAGTTGGCTTTAGTGGAAGTCAAACACCAAAATATACAAAAGCACCAACTTTTAACAACTTTTTATTTTTATAAGAAGATGGAGGAAAACAATTCTCAAAGGAGTATTTTGTCTTTTCTAATAATTCTAATATATTTTTATAACCTATTCATTTTCTATAATATATTTTGTGTATTTTAAAACAACATTAACAACACTAAAAAGATTTCACTATTAATCACCTAAGTAATAATAATTACATAGTCTTTTATGGAAAGTGAGATTTATTTACTACTATATAAAAGTAGTGTTATATTTTAATATATTTTTCAAAATAGCAAACAAATATTATATTTAACGACAATAATATAATTATTCTATTGGTTCAAGTAGGTTCTTTAAAAAAAAAAAAGATGTAGAAATATTCCACTAGATTCCAAAGTAGTGATGTGTAGGTGTTGAACCATAATGCAAAACATTATATATTTTTTTCAAATTCAAAGTCAAAATTGTACTACTGCATGATATGAATACATACATATATATATATATATATA
>NC_028641.1:5976051-5999409 GCF_001406875.1 Solanum pennellii | reverse complement strand
ATATATATATATATATATATATATATATATATATATATATATATATATATTATTTTTTTTTCTCTTCCACACTATTTTCCAAAAACCAAAGTTTTTATTTATTTCAGAAATGACAAAAATGGTCCCTTATATTTGGGACATGTTTATAGTAGTCCCCTAAGTATGGTTTGAATAGTTTGTGGTTCTTAAAATTTACTAAAAGCGAACACTTTTTGATCTTTACATCGTAATATTTATTGAACTCGAAACGAACTATGGGAATTTCTTTTTAAACAAAATCACTAGGAAGATCGGATCAAATTTTAGAAGTTACAACATAAAAGATCGACTAAAGTTATATCTTTAAAATTACACCAGACTCTAAAAATATACAAAAAAAATAATACTAGTAAACATCATATTTATATCGCGAAATTTGAGTTAAATTTCCCGTCAAATCTAACAGACAAAGTTCTTTAAATATTTGACGGAAATTAAAGGTGTTCACATCGACAAACTTAAAGGATCAAATTGTTCAAAATACATACTTAAGGGACTATTTGTACCTACCCCCAAACATAATTGACCATTTTAAATTAATTTTCTCATTGACCCCTCAAATTCTTGGAAATTTCACTTTCTTTAACAACTTTCCATTTGTTCTAACAAAAACATATATGAACAATTTTTTCTTCTCATTCACAAGCTAACTAAAAATGGGAAATTCATTAGCATGTTTTTCTAAGAAAAATCAAACTACAAAAATTAGAAAAAAATTCAACAAAAATAATATTCCTAGTACTAGAAGATCATCATCTAATATTCGTCGTATTCCTCCTCCTCCTCCTCCATGTATCTCAAGATCAACTAGTAGAAAATCGGATAGAATAATCTATCCGAGTTCTTCTAGAATTATTGATCATGATATTGATCATGATTATATTCGAGAACAAGCTCGAGTTGCAGCAGCTTTGTTGCTGCAACATCATCATCAAAACGGAACGTTCAGTCAATTTGAACGTTCCGTTTCTCTTAGAGATCCTTTAAATTGTTCTTCAAGGAAGCAAAAGAGATATAATCATAATAATATTATGCCAAGAAGTTCAAGTTCTCGACGTGCTAGATCACAATCTGATTCACTTCCTCATCACATGGAACTTCTTCGTCAGGTTAGTTATTATCTCAGAAAATCACTTTTTTTGTAGAATCGAGAAATTTCAATTGCACAATTTATATATCAGTAAAAATATTAGTCTTTATGAATCCCTTCAATTTCTTCGTAATTGTTGAGTTTGACTGGTTAATTGCATGAATGTTGACTGAACTTTATCCACTGTAACAAAAAAAATATAAACTATTTTTTCATCAAATTATAACTTTTGGGTATGTAAAAAAAAATTATTTTTGTGACATTAAAGTAACTAATTCTATGTGTGAATTGCTCAGAAAATGATCGATTTCTGAGTAATCAATTTTTTTTGTTTTGTTATGATTTCAATTATTTTTCTTAATTGTCTTTTTGTTGATAAATATGGCTAGTCAAAACTTATACAACTGTAGGAATTATTTTTTTTAAAAAAATCTTTCGTCTTTTGTATTTTTTTTAGCTGTAAATTTGACATTTTCGAAAATTTCTATTCTTTGAGTAATACTCTCGCCGTTCTATTTTATATGTCATATTTTTACATTGCAATTGCATTAAGGAATGATGTAATTTTACCTTTTTATCCTTATTTAACGTTTTCTTAAGTCAAAACTATAATAAACGATGAATACATTTTCAAGATTTTTTAACTAATCTATCAAGGGTATAATAGACAAAATATAGTAATTTATGAAATTTTATAAAATGACAACTATTGTGGTTCAACTATTTATAGAAATGCATGACATGTAAAATGAAGCGGAGGAAATATAATTTAACATGACAAAAATAATTATTTTATGACTTTAGTGTTATGTGAACCACGTGCTAGTGATAATATTCGGTAACCATACGTGAAATTACCCCTCAATAAGCTAAATGACAACCAAAAACTACATGAATAAAACTGTAAAATGAAATGTTATACCCTCAAAACATTCAGAACTAAGTAGTTCAGTTTTGAAAATATTTTTCGAGTATTTATCAGACACAATCTCTTTATCTTATTTGAGTTAGGAATAAGGTCTCTGTACACTCTATCCTCCACAAACTCCACTAATGGAATCATTGTTTGTTCAGCCGAGGATATATCTATCGAAAGCAATCTCTGTGCTAAATTTTTTTTATGACTTTAGTGTTACGTTTACCACGTGTTTATAACATTCAGTAACCATACGTGAAATTAGGCGCCATGCATTATGCTAAATGACAATCAGAAACTACAAGAATAATACTATAGGATAAAATATCTTCCTCTCAAAATATTCAGAATTAAGTTCGGTTTTCAAAAAAATAAAAAATATAAAATTCATCCGAAGGTCTATCAGAAATAACCTTTGTACTTCACATGAGATAGGGGTAAGTTGTTCTATGCACATTGTACCCTGTCCAAACTCCACTTGTGAAATCATTGTTTGTTCAACCAAACATATATCTATCAGAAACAGTATCTCTACTTTTTCAAGGTACGTAGGGGTGCACTATCCTCCCACAGTCCACTCCTGAGATTACACCAGATTAGTTGTTGTTGTAATATCTCATGGTATAGTATGCAAATTTTAATACATGAATAGTTCCTTCCTGAACCAACAACAGAAATCAGGTAACTCTGTTACGTTAAAGTAATATTTCATGGTAGTATATGTTTCAAAATCTTTTTTTTGTTTCAGGGTAGTAGAAATGTTGAAGATTTGAATCACAAACATTTTGTTCTAGTACATGGAGGTGGATTTGGTGCTTGGTGTTGGTACAAAACTACAACACTTCTCAAAGAATCTGGATATCATGTTCATGCAATTGACTTAACTGGTTCTGGTGCACATTTTTTTGATTCCAATAACATTTCTACTCTCTCACAATATGTAAAACCCCTCATTGATTTCCTTGAGAAATTCCACGATGATAAAAAGGTACTAACATCATGAATTCACTTGCGAATTCGATGTAAAAAAAAAAATTGATTGTTTTCCCCTCGATGCAGGTTATATTAGTCGGACATGATATAGGGGGAGCTTGTATCTCTTATGCAATGGAATTGTATCCATCGAAAGTGTCTGCAGCAATTTTCGTTGCTGCAGCAATGTTAAAGAGTGGACAGAGTACACTCGATATGTTCTCTGTACAGGTACGGAGATTATACTTAGTTATGCATGATTTAATACGTTGTACGCAGAGGCGGAGGCAGAGGAGGTTCAAGGGGGTCTAACTGAACCCCTTTGTCGAAAAAGTATACTATGAAAAATAGTCAACTAAAAGAAAAGTTACTTTTTGACTCTCCTGGTTTGAATTTCTGGCTCTGCTACTGATTATACAGAATCTTATACGGAGATTGAATTTGTTAAACTTGTAGCTTGGATTGAACAATTTATGTCAACGCGCTCAAATTTTTCGTTATGCAAATGGGAAGGATCAACCTCCAACATCAATAGATTATGACAAGTCATTGATCAAGGAAGTGTTATTCAATCAAACTCCTACTAAGGTATTTGATCTGTATTGTTCAGACTCTTTAAAAATGTAAATAGGTACGTGTCGTGGAGGATCTGACACGAGTGTAACAACATTTTCTTTTGACATTTTCAGGATGTTGAATTAGCATCAGTATCAATGAGACAAGTTCCATTTGGACCATTAACAGAGAAACTTTCACTTTCTTCAACAAACTATGGTTCAATTCCAAGATTTTATGTCAAAACACAAGATGATTTTGCAATTCCTGCATCTCTTCAAGAAGTTATGATAGATTCAAATCAACCAGAACAAGTTTTCCAGATTAAAGGCTCCGATCATTCGCCTTTTTTATCGAAACCTCAAGCTCTACACAAGATTTTGGTAGAAATTTCAAATATTCCTCCAAAAATGAATCTCAAAACCATCTAAAAAATAGATGAATTTTAGCCAACATCACATTTCCCCCCCCAAGACATGTACATACCAAATACATGATCATTACACACATATATAACATGAAATCTTTTTGAAAACTTCATATAATTCACTTTGTTTGTATTGTTATTTTTTATTTTGTAATTTGACTTCAGCCAGATAGGGCCAAGGGGTTCATCTGAATCCTTTCAACGTAAAATTATACTGTTTATACATGATTAGTATGCTAATTTAAAGGAACATAGTGTAGTGGGATTAGGATTAAATTTAAAAATTAGTTGAGAAAATTAGGGTTGAGATAAGGATATAAAATAAATAAATAATAATAATAGAAAATTAACAAAACAAATTCTGAGTTCTTCGTGTGTTTACTTCTTTATATTTTGAACTCTCATAGTAAAATTTTTGACTCTGTCACTACTTATCAAGAATGAAAAGTAAAAGTTGTTTTTATATAACTATATAAAACATTTTATTCGCTATGAGCAATGTGATTTTTGAATTAATTAGATAAGTGAATTTTGAATACAAGACGATTAATTTTTTTAAAAGAAAAAAATTAAAAAAAAAGAGAGGAAGATAATTTTTGGAAGAAACTAAAGGATACCATCTTATTTACATTATTAATATGAACAATGTTCTAATATTATTCATGACAATCATGGTAACAAGAACAAAGTCTAATAGCAAGAGAAGAAATTTGATCACAATTAGGCAAAGGATTAAGTCCATTATAATCATTAAATCATGCCCTAGTACAACATGCTTCATCACAAAAGATGAATGAGGTCTTAGATCTTTCTCTGCTCTGCGCGCTGACAGTATGAAATAATTTTTATATATACAATGAAGGTAATAGTGAGTTGATTCAGCAAATGAAATATTTCAAACTTTTCAATTAAGGATCGATTCTCAGTGATTTATCTGAACACCATATTTTTTATTATAGAGTTTCTATTGATTATTATATGCAAACTCAAAAACACTTTCACCAAATAATATATCTAAACTCATAATTGTATAAGTACAATGAGGTAAGTGCTAATAGGACTAAATTTTTCGAAGTTAAAATAGCTTTACAAAGGAAAGAGAGATAGAATTATTTTATTGGTATATAATAAATGACTTAATCATTGCTACAATTGGAATATATAAATCTTAGAAACAAAGAATAAAAGCTAGGAATACAATTTTTAAAAAGTAAATCATCACCTGTTTGGAAAATGGAAATAGAAAAATGCAAAAAGTTGATGTGATAATTGCCATCTTCTTTTTAACTTTTGAGTATAAATATGTAAAAATGCTTTTGATGTTTGTGAAAGGGAAAATGCACAAGTACCCCCTCAACCTATGCCCGAAATTTCAGAGACACACTTATACTATACTAAGATCCTATTACCCCCTAACCTTATTTTATAAGTAATTTTCTATCCCTTTTTAGCCTACGTGGCACTAGTTTGAAAAAAAAGTCAACCATCGTTGGGCCCACAAGATAGTGCCACGTAGTCTAAAAAGGGGTAAAAAATTATTGATAAAATAAGTTCAGGGGGATAATAGGACCTTAGTATAGTATAAGTGTGTCTCTGAGATTTCGGGCATAGGTTGAGGGGGTACTTGGGCATTATTCCTTTATGAAAATACATCACTTTGCTTTATAATTCAGAATTTGTTAGACTCCATTAATGATTTGTTTTAATTGTGATTTTATTAATTAAAGGAAAATATCAATCATAGATCCAAAATTGAGAAAATAATATATCCTTAATAAAGGTGGTGGAAAAAACAATAATTACTCAATTCGAATAATAAAGATTACATTTGTAAATTAATATAATTTAATATAAACATTGAATTTAACAAAAAAATTTAGTACTTAATTAGGCATGGACCTTCTCTTTTTTTTTTCCTTTGGTTGTGTTTTATATTTAGTTTGAGATGGTTTATACGAGTCGAAGGTATATTCGAAATAATCTCTTTATTTTTATGAGATAGAAATAAAATTCGTGTGCACTTTAAAAATAAATATGAGCTTAAAAAGACTCAAAGTACATGTCCAAAATATTTAAACAAACTTGACCTTTATTAACTAAAGAGAAAATGGTCAAATACCCTCCTAATTTGATCGATTTCTCAACTATACACTTATTTTTCGCGGGAGTCCTATCACCACCCTAAAGTGTTTAAAACTAGAACTCAAGCTTATGAGCTTACTTTAATGGTGGTTTCAAGTTGCGCTTCAAAGTCTCAACCTTAAGCTTCGATTTTCAGCCATATGATATTCTTCGAACCATCGACGAACTCAGTTTCTCCTAATATAGATTCACAAAATTCATATGAATGCTCTCGATTTTATGGAGTTCCGACATTCTTCGTATCCAAAAATCGTTGCTATATATAAACTCAATTATCTCAATATTTTCAACTCCAAGCAATTAGCAATCAACATTTTAATTAAAAAGTTCCAATATATGAAGATCCAAGATACAAAGCTACAATTTCAACCCTTTGACCTTCAGCATAGTTTTTAGGATAATAAATTAAAAAGAGAAAAAAAAAGTTTAAAATAAAATTTCCAGCTGTCAAACGTATGCATATCACATGCCAATATAAATGTGGTTGCGACATTTTAGAGGGTAAAAAAAATTAATTTTAAACAGTTTAGAAGGGGTGATAGGACTCCCGCGAAGAACAAGTGTGTAGTTGAGAAACCGGTCATAACTTAAGGGTGCATTTGACCATTTTCTATTAATTAAAAGAGAAAAATTCCATATGTAGTATAGTATGATGATTGAAATTTCTTTATTCTTAATTTAAGATTTCAGGCTCAAACAACAAAAAAAAAAAAAAACATGTTGAAACCACCTCCCTCAACTGTTCACATTTCCTTCTAAATCTTATACATTGTCGTATTAATTTGAAACAAGAGGAAATGCTCAAATATGTGATCGGATGGACTAGATTTGAAAAAATATTCATCTATACCATCATTTAAAAGTTTGACTCATCTATTCATTTTCCATTTGAGAAAAGGTTCATCCATGTCATTATTTGTTAATTGAAAACAATTTTGATTTCACAAAACCACTTTTCAAACTTGGTCAAATATGATTTGGTCACATCATTAATTATATTATTTTTTAAAAGAAAAAGACTCAAATATTCCATTTTCATTTAAGAAAAGACTCATCTATAGCCTCCATAAATAATTTGACTCATATATATGTCATTTTCATTGACAAACAATGGCATATGAATCTTTTCTTGTCACGACCAAAAATGGACGTAATGACACTCGTATTATCCTACCAAGACAGGCCATTCTAAGACTTAACTATTACAATAAAATGCGAAAAATTTACCGTCAATTTAAATTATACCCCCAAAACCTAGTTGTCACGTGTACAAGCCTCTAAAGTATTACAATTGAATTAAAAATATAAGTCTCATATGACATTGTTTCTAGAGTAGAACAAAATTATAAACAGGAGTAAGAAGGTCTGCTGAGTTGGAAAACAACTACCTCACAAATCTCCAAGAAACCTCGGAATAGAAGAAAATATATCACCAAAATCGAGGCTCGTAATCTACAAAAAAAAATTGTTGAAGCAAGGGGTGAGTACCAAACCACACAGTACTCAGCAAGTAAATCTCTAAACACAAGTTAAGGGGATGAAATAAGGCTACTCCTACCACCCCAACCGAACTTCCACACCTACAGCCTGCATAAAAATTAGTCCAACCTAACAACTCACAGTTTACATAGCACATAGCTCAACAACAACACTTAGACAAATTACATATCATCCACAACAACACTTTGACAAATTACATATCCTCCACAACAACACTTTGACAAATTACATATCCTCAACAACACTTCAATAAATTGCATATCCTCAACAACACTTCAATAAATTGCATATCCTCAACAACAAGCTTAGTATTACAAGTTCCATAGAAAGACATTCATAAGATCAACAAAACACAATATTAAGTTCACTAATGATGAGTATGTGAATGCAATGTAAAGTATAATGATGCATGTCTGACCTAGTGATACACACCCACTGTATCTTAGTCCGGGACCCATAGGGGACATATCTGTCCATGCCTCCATAGCGGCGAGCGATATGACCCTCGATAATAGTAACCATCGCGGCGTGCGATACATTCCTCGAAATATATTATCCATCGCGGCGCGCGATACGTCCCTCGAAATGATACATCCTTTTTAATTTCTCATTCTTTCTCTATGCACATAACACTTGTCACAACCATGTCTCAGACAATGCAAATGATATATTCACAGAAATAACGCAGAGATGACCATTTTCATAACATTGCACAATTCATAACAACATCAACAATAATTCAACAAGCCTTTCAAACCATTCTTCAATTATCAACACATCACACACAAGCAATTAATCACATTGTCTTTTATTACCCTTTGTTTTTCATCATTTGAATTAATCAATGTGGACAAGTCAATCCATAACCAAGTCCCATTACACCCGAACATATACCACAAGGAAATACACACATTCCATACACTTAACAAAAGCTTAGAAATCCACTTGCCTCAAATAGTAGCACAATCACTTCGGGACTTGAGCCTTCCCTTTTCGTTGAACCTCCAACTCAAAACAATCTATTCAAATAAGTAATCACAATAAGATTTTTGAAACTAACTACACCTATACGTCTATCTTAGACCCAAAACTCACTCGAATGCATAATAAAGTTCTCAAATCTTGATTCCAACTAATAGGTCAAATCTCATATTTTCTAAATTTCAAGTGTAGGATTAAGTCATAATTTTTCTAAATAATACAACAATAATAGTTTTCATATAATATAATATACAAATATTTAATTCCTTGACTCACTACATCAAAATTTGTATCATCTCTAAAAGTCATGAAAAAAAAATCTGATTTTAAACAAATAAAGCTACAATATTGATAGCTCTCACAAAACTGCCCAGCCATGCATTGCATCCTTACTATGTATATTTTTACAAATCCAATTCTATTTAATACTTCTCAATTAATAGATTATCATCATGCCATTATTGGCTATCAATTACTTGGCCAAATATCATGATGACAATAAGCCACAAAAAATTAATCCAAAAGAAACAAAAATACTATTCAAATCTGGAAAAATGAAATAATCTAATATACTATCCATCCAAAATTGTCTCCAAACTTTTAAAGTTCCATCTAGAACTCAAATAAAATAATAGTAGGAATTATGCCATTTATTCAATTATTATAATATTTAGTGTAAAAAAAATATTTTCCTCAAACAGAAATGACATAAACGGATCAAACTTTTAACAAATAATATAAATGAACATTTTCTCAAAACTCGATAACATATTTAAGTCATAACATCAAAAACCACAACCAACAATTAAACATAAATGACATAATCATATATGATTAATCCCATTTCATTAATCCTGAAACTCTAATTAATTAACAATCATGATAACAATTACATAAACGGCCTGGATTTCCAGGTATAAACTGACAAATAGAATACGGATTTTTACCCTGGAAACTATTAATACATTTGTCATTACAACATTTTTTGTCACAACTTCCACCACATGGGCCCAAATATGTCAAGCAAGGTGTTGCATTTTTGCTTGCTACCACCAATGAACCTATATACATATACAAGAAATTTTGATACATTTTTAATTTTAGATCATAAAATTTAAAAACTCTTTTCACATTTAAAATTGTGTATAGAGCAAAATAGATCAAACAAATTAAAATGAATAAAATAAATAAAAATGTAAATTACCCGATCCAATAATGAGAAATAGAAAAATGAAAAGAGTTTGTGAGATGAGCGACATTTTCCTTCTGAGTGCCAAAATAGTTTGAACTATTAAACTCAAGCAATGGCAAAACCATGGGAGAGTTTTTCTATATATATAAATTTTAAAAAATAAATTCTTATTTAAGTTTTCAAAAGTCATTTTTTTTCATGGCACTCTAATCTCTTTCTCCAAAAAGTTGACTTTTTACTTCTTAGATAATAATGAGTGTAATGGTTTAATTTGTATTTTTCAAAAATAGATTTGTAAATTCAATGTTATGTTTCTCAATATAATATATAAAAGTATTTTATTATTCAATTACAAACGATCCTATTATATAAAAATATAGTATTATTCAATTACGAACGAGGGAAAAGGGTCAAAAATACCTTTTAGCTTTGGTTTATTAGTTAATTATGTCCTCGCCGTTAAAATGAAGTTATTTTTGCCCCCGCCGTTACTAATTTCATTATTTATGCCCCTCTGTTGGGGAAATATCCATATTGACTCAAATTAACCTGAATTCTTTTAAATAAGCCATATCCCTTTTAAATCCATGCCCGACCCGTCTAAAAACCTGACCAATAAATATTTTACCCATTTTTCTTACCCATCGAAAAGCCTCTCAAGAACTTCAACCTGCTCATGAGAATGTCTTGAAGTGTCCTTTTCTTGATAATACTAAAAGTCAAAACCAATATACCAAACTAAAACAACATTAGAGAACTTGTATTTTTAGATTTCAGAGCTTCCAATAAACTACTAATAATCTCTTTATTTTCATGAGGTAGAAAAAACTTTGTGTGCACTTAAAAAATAAATATGAGCTTAAAAAGACTCAAATTACATGTCCAAAATATTTAAACAAACTTGACCTTTATTAACTAAAGAGAAAATGATCAAATACACCTTAATTTGATCGAGTTCTCAACTATACACTTATTTTTCGCGAAAGTTCTATCACCACCCTAAACTATTTAAAACTAGAACTCAAGCTTATGAGCTCACTTTAATGGTGTTTTCAAGTTGCGCTTCAAAGTCTCAACCTTAAGCTTCGATTTTCAGCCATATGATATTCTTCGAATCATCGATGAACTCAGTTTCTCCTAATTTAAGAATATAGATTCACAAAATTCATAGGAATGCTTTCGATTTTTATGGAGTTCCGACATTCTTCATCTCCAAAAATTGTTGCTATATATAAACTCAATTATCTCAATATTTTCAGCTCTTAGAAATTAGTAATTAACATTTTAATTAAAAAGTTCCAATATATGAAGATCCAAGATACAAATCTACAATTTCAACCCTTTGACCTGCAGCATAGTTTTTAGGATAATAAATTAAAAAGAGAAAAAAAAAGTTTAAAATAAAATTTCCAGCTGTCAAACGTATGCATATCACATGCCAATATAAATGTGGTTGCGACATTTTAGAGGGTAAAAAAAATTAATTTTAAACAGTTTAGGAGGGGTGATAGGACTCCCGCGAAGAATAAGTATGTCGTTGAGAAACCGGTCATAACTTAAGGGTGCATTTGACTATTTTCTCTTAATTAAAAGAGGAAAATTCAATATGTAGTATAATATGATGATTGAAATTTCTTTATTCTTAATTTAAGATTTCAGGCTCAAACAACAACAATAAAAAAAACATTTTGAAACCACCTCCCTCAACTGTTCACATTTCCTTCTAAATCTTCTACATTGTCGTATTAATTTGAAACAAGAGAAAATGCTCAAATATGTGATCGGATGGACTAACTTTGAGAAAATGTTCATCTATACCATCCTTAAAAAGTTTGACTCATCTATTCATTTTTCGTTTGAGAAAAGATTCATCCATGTCATTATTTGTTAATTGAAAACAATTTTGATTACACAAAACCACTTTACACACTTGGTCAAATATGATTTGGTCACATCATTAATTATATTATTTTTTAAAAGAGAGACTCAAATAGTCCATTTTCATTTGAGAAAAGACTCATCTATAGCGTCCATCAAAAATTTGACTCATCTATATGCCATTTCCGTTGACAAACAATGGCATATGAATCTTTTCTTGTCACGATAAAAAAATGGACGTAATGACACTCATATTATTTTACCAAGACATGTCAGCATAAGACTTAACTATTACAATAAAATGCGAAAAATTTACTATCAACTTAAATATACCCCCAAAACCTGGTTGTCACGTGTACAAGCCTCTAAAGTATTACAATTGATTTAAAAAAAGTATAAGTCTCATATAACATTGTTTCTAGAGTAGAACAAAATCATAAACAAAAGTAAGAATGTCTGCTGAGATGGAAAACAACTACCTCACAAATCTCCAAGAAACCTCGGAAAAGAAGAAAATATATCCCAAAATCCAGGCTCGTAATCTACAAATTTTTTTTTGTAGAAGCAAGGGGTGAGTACCAGACCACACGATATTCAGCAAGTAAATCTCTAAACACAAGCTAAGGGGATGAAATACGGGTACTCCTACCACCCCAACTGAACCTCCACAACTACAACCTGCATAAAAATTAGCCCACCTAACAGCTCACATTTTACATAGCACATAGCTCAACAACAACACTTAGATAAATTACATATCTTCCACAACAACACTTTGACAAATTACATATCCTCCACAACAACACTTTGACAAATTACATATGCACAACAACACTTCAATAAATTGTATATCCTCAACAAAAGCTTAGTATTCATCAATCACAAGTTCCGTAGGCATTCATAAGATCAGCAAAACAAAATATTAATTTCACTAATGATGAGTATGTGCAATGCAATGGAATGCAATGTAAAGTATAATGATGCCTGTCTGACCTAGTGATACACACCCGCTGTATCTTAGTCCGGGACCCATAGGGGACATATCTTTCCATGCCTCCATAGCGGCGAGCGATACGACCCTCGATAATAGTAACCATCGCGGCGTGCGATACGTTCCTCGAAATATATTATCAATCGCGGCGCGCGATACGTCCCTCGAAATGATACATCCTTATTTCTCATTCTTTCTCTATGCACATAACACTTGTCAAAACCATGTCTCAGACAATGCAAATGATATATTCACAGAAATAACGTAGAGATGACCATTTTCATAACATTGCACAATTCATAACAACATCAACAATAATTCAACAAGCCTTTCAAACCATTCTTCATTATCAACACATCACACACAAGCAATTAATCACATTGTCTTTTATTACCCTTTGTTTTTCATCATTTGAATTAATCAATGTGGACAAGTCAACTCATAACCAAGTCCCATTACTCCCGAACATATACCACAAGGAAATACACACATTCCATACACTTAACAAAAGTTTAGAAATCCACTTGCCTCAACTAGTAGAACAATCAATTTGGGACTTGAGCCTTCCCTTTTCGTTGAACCTCCAACTCAAAACAATCTATTCAAATAAGTAATCTCAATAATATTTTTTAAACTAACAACACCTATATGTCTATCTTAGACCCAAAACTCACTCAAATCCATAATAAAGTTGTCAAATCTTGATTCCAACCAATAGGTCAAATCTCATATTTTATAAATTTCAAATATAAGAATAAGTCATAATTTTTCTAAATAATACAACCATAATAGTTTTTTTATAATATAATATATCAATATTTAATTCCTTAACTCACTACATCAAAATTTATATCATCTCTAAAAGTCATGAAAGAAAAATTTGATTTTAAACAAATAAAGCTACACTATCGATAGCTCTCACGAAAAAACTGACCAGCCATGCATTGCATCCTTACTATGTATATTTTTACAAATCCAATTCTATTTAATATTTCTCATTTAATAGATTATCATCATGCCATTATTGGCTATCAATTACTTGGCAAAATATCATGACAATAAGCCACAAAAAATTGATCCAAAAGAAACAAAAATGCTATTCAAATTTGATAAAATAAAATAATCTAATATACTATCCATCCAAAATTGTCTCCAAACTTTTAAAGTTCCATCTAGAACTCAAATAAAATAATAGTAGGAATTATGCCATTTATTCAATTATTATAATATTTAGTGTAAAAAAAATATTTTCCTCAAACAGAAATGACATAAACGGATCAAACTTTTAACAAATAATATAAATGAACATTTTCTCAAAACTCGATAACATATTTAAGTCATAACATCAAAAACCACAACCAACAATTAAACATAAATGACATAATCATATATGATTAATCCCATTTCATTAATCTTGAAACTCTAATTAATTAACAATCATGGTAACAACTACATAATCGACCTGGATTTCTAGGTATAAACTGACAAATAGAATACGGATTTTTACCCCGGAAACTATTAATACATTTGTCATTACAACATTTTTTGTCACAACTTCCACCACATGGGCCCAAATATGTCAAGCAAGGTGTTGCATTTTTGCTTGCTACCACCAATGAACCTATATACATATACAAAGAAATATTGATAGATTTTTAATTTTAGATCATAAAATTTAAAAACTCTTTTCACATTTAAAATTGTGTATAGAGCAAAATAGATCAAACAAATTAAAATGAATAAAATAAATAAAAATGTAAATTACCTGATTCAATAATGAGAAATAGAAAAATGAAAAGAGTTTGTGAGATGAGAGACATTTTCCTTCTGAGTGCCAAAATAGTTTGAACTATTAAACTCAAGCAATGGCAAAACCATGGGAGAGTTTTTCTATATATATAAATTTTAAAAAATAAATTCTTATTTAAGTTTTCAAAAGTCAATTTTTTTTTCATGGCACTCTAATCTCTTTCTCCAAAAAGTTGACTTTTTACTTCTTAGATAATAATGAGTGTAATGGTTTAATTTGTATTTTTCAAAAATAGATTTGTAAATTCAATGTTATGTTTCTCAATATAATATATAAAAGTATTTTATTATTCAATTACAAACGATCCTAATATATAAAAATATAGTATTATTCAATTACAAACAAGGAAAAAGGGTCAAAAATACCTCTTAGCTTTGGTTGATTAGTTAATTATGCCCTCGCCGTTAAAATGAAGTTATTTTTGCCTCTACCGTTACTAAATTCATTATTTATGCCCCTCTATTGACGAAAATATCCATATTGACTTAAATTAATCCGAATTCTTTTAAATAACCCATATCCCTTTTAAATTCATGCCCAACCCATCTAAAAATCTGACCAATAAATATTTTACCCATTTTTCTTACCCATCGAAAAGCCTCTCTAGAACTTCAACCTGCTCATGAGAATGTCTTGAAGTGTCCTTTTCTTGATAATACTAAAAGAGAAAACCAATATACTAGAGAACTTGTATTTTTAGATTTCACAGCTTCCAATAAACTGCTAAAAATACACTTACTTACTTATCTTTCACCATTAACTATTTTTTTAATAAAAAAATCCAAGTATACCTCAACATGTCATACATTTCCTCTTAATCTTTAAACAAGATAAAAAGTGTGAAAAATACTAAAAGATCCAAGCTTTAGACTTCAGAAGATAAAAAACAAAATAACCCAAAAACAAATCTTTTTTTCATGTATTTAAAAATTGGAGCATCTTTAAGGGGTCGTTTGGTACAAACATTGATAGTGCAGGGATTAATAGTGCAGAGATTATTTTTTGTCAAGCGTCTGATTCACTACTTTCCACTTAATTTTGTGTTTAATTTATAATTATACAAAAAATTCTTTCCTATTATACCCTTGTGTTATTATGAGTGTTTATTTCATATAATTGGGTCAAGGTAGATAACCACCGGACCGGATAATTTTTTTAAAGAATTTATTCTATTTAATTAGTTAAATCAAATATATATATAATTGTTATTAATTTTAAGGTATGATGTACCACTAAGAAGATCAGTGATGGCACAATGTATTTCTAATTTTTTGTGGGTCAAGTATATATCTTAAACTTAGCATAGATTTAAGACTACTTAAATTGTTAATACGGTAAGCTTATTTTTATTTTTATTTTTAAAACAAATAGTTCAAGTGGGTAATTGACAAATTATCATGAATATAAAAAAAATCAAGAAAAAATGGAGAAAAAAATATTAGTAAAATCATTAAATTACACCAAACGAATTTGTAGAATTAAAAAAGAACATTTATAACCACTTTAATGTAAATAAAAAGGAAATTAAACTACAAAAGAAATTTTTTTAAAAAAGAATAAAGGGTTAGTTTAGTCATTTAGGGATCTTATCCAAGGTTTAACAAACCTTGGATTAGTTATCCCTCCATTTCCAAGAGATAAGATAATACCACATATGATGGATAAGCAATCCATGGATTAAATTAAATGAAGTAACCAAACAATGTATTAGTTGGATTAAATTTTAATCCATGTATTATTTTACCTAATACCGCCTACCAAACGGGTCCTAAGTGTTTCAACAAAAAGTAAACCAATCCCATACAAAAAATTTCAAAGACTATCGAGGAAGATCTTGTAGGCGAGATGAGATACTATTAAAGACTGGAATAATGTATAAAAGATTGAATTTTAATGAATATTTACGTATAACATATTGATAATATTGTCCAAATGTTAGTAGAAAACTAGAAATAGTGGATAATGATATAAAATTCAGGCGAACAATATGAGTTATAACAAAATATAAAGGATATAATAATTATGTGAGTTATCACATTTCATATTTCTAAAACATGAACATTAATCTTAGTTTAATTAATCACAATCATGATAACAATTACAGAGAGGGATAGAACCTTGACAATTTTTTCCTGTTCTTAGCTTCCATGTTTCCAAATGTCAACCCGGAATGGATCTGAACCAATGCAACTCCCAAACCAGTGTTCACCAACAGTAGTAACTAAATGGATTTAGAATTAAATGACGGGCTCCCTCAGACAGCCAAAAGCAAGCATCCATGTGCTACAAAACTTAAAACTATCAAAAAGAGTGAAGATAAAAACAAGTTGTTCTAAAATTCCACAAGTAAGAAGAAAAAAAAACAAATCATGAACTCTCAGACTGGGTGGTGTCCACATCAGCGTCCATGTCCTCGGGGCGCTCCAAGCCTGCCCATGTCTCGTTCAGCATTGGAAATTATGAGAAGTCCTTCAGGTCAAGCTGGGAATCTCCTTTCCCGGGGCAACGCAAGTAAAAATGACCTTAATGGTCTTCCACATCCGGGCCATCAGGCGATCCCTCTCCACGCCCTTCCTACTCTCTTGACGCAGTTGGCGGAGGAGAAACTCTACCTAGAGGGCAGTGCTAGGAGGAACTGGAGTGAAGTCTGCATATGCACTCCCCATATTCTTCCGTATCGTATCCAAGTCTATCTCTACCTGTGCACCTGTGAGGGTGTCCTCACCGTCTGAACCCGCAGCCGCCCTGCTACTGCTAGCTTTTCTAGTCCTCCTCCTCTTTCCCATAGAAGTAGAACATGTCCAAACTAAAAGGGGGTGAATAGGAGGATCCATAGGGAGTACCTTGTCAACATCAAGTAACGACACTCCTGCCCGCTTGCAAAGGGCACTAATAAGATCAGGATAGAAGAATGCCTCTTTGTTGCCTCGGTAGAACATCTTTCACTCGGAAATAATATGTACCCTACGTGCAGCTGGATACCCTTTACAACATATGCTTCCACCAAGGCTCGGGGAAATGTAATGTTTGTGAGATTGCCCGACAGGTAAATCCTCCTAGATACAAGGTGTAACCACCTCTTAGCATCCGGTAACCAGTCAACACTAGTGTGTCCATCTTCTGTAGCCTAGAAAACCTGCTCCCATTTTGCAGGATCTACAATAGTGTCCTGCAACCACTCAAGATCCATCTTCCTGAGTTTGGCCTCGTATTCGAGTTTTGGGACCTCTGTACACTCCAACTCATTATAGTAGTGGCGTTTAGGGGAATGTCGACTCCCCAAACACGAATGACCAGGTAAGGGTCCTCCCAGCATACGATGAGAAGGATGGAAAAAACTCCCTCACCCAGATAGAACGGACATCTCGGGGAGCCTTAGTTAGAAGGAGCCACCCAAACTCGACCAAATGAGAGTAAAAGGCAGGAGCCTTCTCCTCCACTTTCTGTATCACTAGCACCCTCTTTCATAGCATAACCCTGTGGTGTGGCAATTATGATGCCTCTCCCGACTAGCGACATGTGGAAGATGGACGAATGGTTTTTTATCGTCATTTTGACTAACCATTTAAGAGAGCTGCGAGAAATAAATTAGTTAGGACAATATAGACCATGTAGGAAGACTAAAACAAAAGGAGAAAATTTTTGGAGAAAGGGAATTAGGCCACTGGTATGGACATCCCTTTACAACAGTCGTAATCCCGCTATAGTACGACGATGCATGCTGCCGTTGCGGCCTTCATATGGGACGAAACCCAGATGCGATATGGTTTCCTTCGTCCCAAAATGTCCATTTTTATCAATTTTTAGTAGATCAAAGTATATAAACTATCTTAGAACACGAAATTACTTTCATTTTAACCAAATAACCCCTTAATAGTGTCAAAAAAAAATACAAGTTCATGGTAAGATGACTTTCCAACTTTTCACACCATCTTTTATCGATTTACTCATGTTTTCGTGGAATCCTTATGCGAAGACGTTGTAGAAACTTTAGGGATGATGGAAGTAACCATGCTACAATTTTCTAACACAATTAGCAACCTAGCTCAATTTTCAAAACAACTACCCATAAACTGTTTCGATTCGATTAGTTAATTATGCATGCAATCATTGTAATCAAGAAATGAAGTAATAAGAGTGAAAAATAAGAAAACATACCTTAAATTCAATGTTTGGGAGAGAGCGATTGAGAGAGTTTGGGAGTTTTTGGAAGAGAGTAAAGAGAAATGTGGAAAAGTCTGTTGAAATCAATGCATCAATGTTTAGTCTTCCAAAATTGTCTCTTAGTTTTTCAAGAAGTCTTTTTAGAATTCCGTAGTACATGTATCTAGTAAATTATGATACATGTATTTAGTTATTTGTGCAAGACTTTTTGTTTTCTATTTTGAGTAGTATAAATAGTGATGTAGTTGATGATTGTAATCATCTCAAGTGGCCTTAAGTAGCCTATAATAAACTTGAGCATTCTCTAAGGATATTATTTTCCTTCCATATTTCCTACTAATTGGTATCAAGAGCAGGTTTTCGTTCTTAATCTGGGGTTAGGTGAAGAAAAAAATATGGCATCCAAAAAAATGAAGGTGCTGATTCTTCAGTTGTTCTTACTCCATTTTTTGATGGAACTGATTTTGAATACTGGAAGATAAGAATGAGAACACATTTAAAAGCTGAAGGTTTGTGGACTATTGTTGCAAATGGCTTTGAAGAGCCAGAAAACGATGGTGATCTTACAGCAGCAGAGACGAAAAATCTTGAGGCTAAGTATCGTCAAGATGCAAAAGCCTTGAGCAAAATCCAAATGGGAGTCTCAAGAGCATATTTTGCAAAAATTGCTACTTGTGAGACTGCAAAGGAAGCTTGGGATTTTCTAGAAACTGAGGTGTATGGTGACGAAAAGGTACGCACTATAAATCTTCAAACTCTTAGAAGAGAGTTTCAAAATTTAAAGATGATAGAATCTGAAAAAATTGATGAATATTGCACAAGAGTCATGAATATTGTTAATGAAATGAGAAATCATAGTGATACAATTTCTGACCAACAAGTTGTGGAAAAGATTCTAATTAGTGTCACAGAAAAGTATGAGTACATCGTTGCTATCACTGAGGAGACGAAAGATCTTTCTAAGCTTTCCATCAAAGAGCTAGTTGGATCATTTCGTGCACACGAGAAGCGAAGATTTTTTCGTGAAGATCAACCCAAAGAGACGGCTTTCCAGTCTAAAATAAATGAGAATTCTCAAAATTTCTCAAAAAATCATCAGAAGAAAAATCAAAAGCCAAAAAAGAAGCAGGATCATGATGGTTCTTCCAAGAAGGTTGAAGAAAAAGGTGAGAAAAACTCTAGTCTTTTTTGTAAAGTTTGCAAAAAGACTAATCACAATGCAGAAAAATGTTGGCACAAAGGCAAGCCCCAATGTAACTTTTGTAAAAAGTTTGGCCACGTTGAAAAGGATTGTTGGCACAAGAAACGGGAGCAAGCAAATTTTTGTGAAAAACATGAGGAAGAAAGGGAAGAAAATCTTTTCTTTGCTTCTAAATCTGATGCTTCAACAAAAAGCAATGAATGGTATGTTGATAGTGGTTGTAGTAATCACATGACTGGAGATGAAAAGGCTTTCCTCTCAATTAATAATAGCATCACTACTAAAGTGAAGATGGGGAATGGAGCCTTAGTTGATGCGAAAGGTAAAGGTACTATTTCGATCAACATGAAAGGATGCGGTAAGCAAATTCATGATGTTCTTTATGTTCCTGACTTGGAAGAAAATTTGCTTAGTGTTGGTCAACTCATGGAAAATGGTTATTCTCTTGTGTTTAGAGATAATTATTGCAAGATTTATGATAAAATTGAGCCAAATCAAGTCATTGTTGAAGTAAAGATGATAAAAAGAAACTTCCCTTTGCAATTTCATTACAATGCATTAAAAAATGAAATTGTAGATGATTCATGGCTTTGGCACAAAAGATTTTGTCACTTGAATTTTCATGGTTTAAAGCTTCTCAAGCAAAAGGACATGGTGCAAGGCCTTCCTGAGATACATACTGAGGTGGATACATGTGAAAGTTGTATAATGGGAAAGCAACACAGGAAGTCTTTTCCAAAAGGGGGGTCTTGGAGAGCAAGTGTATTTTTGGAACTAATTCATACCGACATTTGTGGACCAATGAAGACTCCATCTCTTGGAAGTCAAAGGTATTTTCTAATCTCTATTGATGATTTCTCAAGAATGACTTGGGTTTATTTCTTGAAAGAACAGTCACAAGCATTTGCTACATTCAAGAAATTTAAAGCCCTTGTTGAGAAGCAAAAAGGTTGCAACATCAAAACCATTCGCAGTGATCATGGAGGTGAGTACACAAGTCGAGAATTTAAAGAATATTGCAAAAATGGAGGCATTCAGAAGCAGCTTACAACAGGGTATACTCCTCAACAAAATGGTGTATCTGAAAGAAGAAATAGAACAATTGTTGAAATGGCCAGAACTAGGATGAATGAGAAAGGGCTGCCAAAATATTTTTGGGCAGAAGCAGTGCTTACAGCAGTTCACATCCTTAACAGGTGTCCAACAAAGGCACTAAAGGACAAGACACCATTTGAAGCTTGGAGTGGAATAAAACCTTCTGTAAGTCATTTTAAAAATTTTGGGTGTATTTGTTATGCTCATGTACCTGCTGAGAAAAGAACAAAATTGGATGAAAAAGTAAAAAATGTGTCTTTCTTGGTTATAGTGATGTGACAAAATGATATAGACTTCTCGATGTCAAAACTAACAAACTTGTTGTTAGTAGAGATGTCATTTTTGATGAAAAAACAACATGGAATTGGGAGGATAAAAAGATAGAGAATACTGCTATCATATCTCCAAATCAAGAAGAGGATGAGAAAGATGAAGATGTCTCTCAAGGGGGAGAAATCCCAGATTCAGATAATGAAGAACCACCTCCAAGAGGAACAAAAATGTTGAGTGACATTTATCAAAGATGTAATTTTGCCGATGTTTAGCCAGAAAATTATGAAGAAGCAATAAAGCATGATGTTTGGAAGAAAGCCATGGAAGAAGAAATTTGAATGATCGAAAAAAATAATATTTGGGAGCTTGTGGCTATTCCTAGAGAAAGAGAAGTTGTAAGTCTAAAATGGATTTACAAAATCAAACTCAATCAGGAAGGAGATATTCAAAAGCACAAAGCAAGGTTGGTTGCTAGAGGCCTCACGCAAAAACCAGGTATTGATTTTTATGAAACTTTCTCTCAAGTTGCTCGTCTTGAGACAATTAGAACTGTAATTGTTGTTGCTGCACAAAAGAAATGGAGGATATTTCAACTTAATGTTAAATCAGCATTTCTGAATGGAAAACTTGATGAAGAGATTTATGTTGAGCAACCTCAAGGATTTTTTGTTCAAGGGGGAGAAGAAAAGGTGTATAGACTAAAAAAAGCTCTTTACGGGCTGAAGCAAGCTCCAAGAGCCTGGTACAATGAAATTGATACATACTTTCTGAAAAATAATTTTCAGAGAAGTAAAAGTGAAGCCACTTTGTATGTGAAGAAAGAACATGGCAGCATTATCATTGTTTGTCTCTATGTGGATGATTTGCTCTTTACAGGAAATGATGTAAAGATGATGCAAAATTTCAAACAAGATATGATGCAGGCTTATGAAATGAGTGACCTTGGATTGCTAAATTATTTCTTGGGCATCGAAGTTTCTCAAGTGAAAGAAGGAATTTTCATTTCTCAAAAGAAGTATACTAAAAGTATTCTTCAAAAATTCAAAATGATGGATTGCAGGTCTGTGGCCATACCATTAGCAGCAAATGAGAAGTTTAGAAAAGATGATGGAGAAAAGAAAGTTAATAGCTCACTTTTTAGGAGTTTGATTGGAAGTTTGCTATATCTTACTTCAACAAGGCCAGATATTATGTTTGCTGCTAGTTTATTATCCAGATTCATGCAAGAACCAAGCCAAGTGCATTTTGGAGCTGCAAAGCGTGTTCTACGCTACTTGCGAGGAACAATGGATTATGGGATAATGTACAAATTTGGTGGAAATTTGAACTTAATTGGTTATTCTGATAGTGATTGGGCTGGAAGTATAGATGACATGAAGAGTACTTCTGGTTATGCTTTCTTATTTGGATCAAGCATTTGTTCTTGGTTATCAAAAAAGAAAAGTGTTGTTGCTCAATCCACTGCCGAAGCAGAATATGTTTCAGCATCCAAGGCTACTTATCAAGATATTTGGCTTAGGAGAATATTTGAAGACATTGGTGAAAAAAAAAAAAAAGGGACTGTTCTGTATTGCGATAACAAATCAGCAATTGCAATTACCAAGAATCCAGTCAGCCATGAACGATCAAAGCATATTTCCATCAAGTATCATTTTATCCGAGAAGCACAAGAGAAAGGCGAAATTCAGTTGCATTATTGTCAGACAGGAGAACAACTTGCTGACATTTTCACCAAAGCACTTCCTAGAGAAAAATTTTGCTATCTTCGAGAACGCATTGGAGTTATCAAGCAAATGCATTAAGGGGGAGTGTTGGAATTAATGCACCAATGTTTAGTCTTCCAAAATTGTCTCTTAGTTTTTGATATACCGTGGTTTCACGGTATAATTAATGCTTTTTCCTTAAGTTTAGTGCGTCCAAAAGCCCTTTTTGTGCTAATTTTTATACAAGTTTCTCTTTGTTTTGCAGGAAATCTGTCCAAAGCCAAATGCGGAGATTTTGAGAGAGAAATGCAGAAGAGACCACCTACGGAGCTTATGACGGTCCGTCATGCCTGTGACGGTCCGTAGGTGGCAGCGTAGAGAAGCTGCTGAAGGAAGATGGGGAAGTCTGACAAGTGTGGGATTACGAAG
>NC_028641.1:5923322-5970266 GCF_001406875.1 Solanum pennellii | reverse complement strand
AGATACTAGGAAAGAATTGTTATAGTTAGAATTATCAAGTTATGAACCTGTGGGGAACACGTAAACCCTAGTTACTTTGATTAACTGATTAAAACCCAACTTTCAAACTCATTAAGTGTCTCTTTCAATTTAGTTAATTCTTTTTACTTATTAGGAAATACAAACCCCCCTTTTTACATTTTTATGTTTTTACTTTCTAAGGAAGTTATCAACCGAACAATAGTAATAACAAGTTAAAGTTAAGTCTAGACTATTTTCCTCATGGGAACGATCCCAACCTCACTAGTTGGGTTATTTACTTGACGCGACCGCTTTACTTCTTATTTGAGAAGTAAGTTTGAGCGTATCAGTTTTTCAAGAAGTCTTTTTAGAATTCCGTTGTACATGTATCTAGTAAATTGTGATACATGTATTTAGTTATTTGTGCAAGACTTTTTGTTTTCTATTTTGAGTAGTATAAATAGTGATATAGTTGATGATTGTAATCATCTCAAGTGGCCTTAAGTAGCCTATAATAAACTTCAGCGTTCTCTAAGGATATTATTTTCCTTCCATATTTCCTACAAAGTCACTGTTCCCCACTTATAGTGGCTGATCTCTCACTCCAGTGTCGCTACAGCTAGCAGGTATTGGAAATTTTTTTTTGAGACTGATACGACCTTTGCGTGATTTCTTGTTAAATTACCCCTAGAATGTAAGACGAGTACTCTTTTGTGTAAGGCATTTTAACCCTTATGTTCTAGCGTGTGTGTACCCTCTCATGATTTCGAATTGTCAGAGGTCGCAAAATCTCATCATTTTGTGTAGAAATTTTTTCGCTAGAAGAAAGCATTCTGAAGTGAGAGCGAGCGATGACCGGGCTCTAGTTGTTCGGTGATGAACGAGTAGTAAATTGGTGTCTATTGTAACGATCCAAACCGCCGTTATCTGAGAAGACAAAATCCAAAAAAAATCATGACCCGATCCCACTATAGTGGAACAGATGCCGCATGAGCGGCGGCGCTACAGCAAAACCTTACCCTTCTCCAGCGGGATAGGTGAGGCAGTATCCTTATTTCGCGAACTCCTTATTTTTTCATATTTCTAAAAATAACTCATAGGTCGTAAATAATCCTAAGAAACTCAGAAAAACTATTCTAAGTTTGGGAAACAATGAGAAGGATATTTCTCGCATGAGGATGGCATAATCTTGTGAATTCTTGGTCAAATTCACCGCAACGAATCCAGAAAAGCTGGAAAAGAAATCAAAACTCTGTGCAATTGCTTGACGCCCACGTAGGTTAGATTTTTATGCATTGAGTAGTTATAAATATGTGCTACCTTGTTGTATATGAATCAATCATAGGAGATATGCGTAGACCTTCGTGAACCTAGTAAATTTCGTGGAAAATTTCTATAATGCAACATGTTTAGGGTTAGTGCTTGATATAGAGACTTGATGATTGATCAAGTGTTCTTGGTTGTTTCCTTGAGTAAAATTCATTCATTAAATAAGGATATGTGGTAGAAGAGAATAAAATTTGGGCTACGCTAGGTTCGATCTATCGAAGTAACAATTTGATGAATGTTAGTATTTTAGGTTTAAAGCACTAATGACGAACCCTAAGGAAGAATTAGGGTTGAACTTAGTCTCTTGAGTGATAAAAATTTAGAGAAATTCATAGGTAATGCTTGTGATTTCATATTGGTGTTATATAAGTTTGTTGTTGCTTCGATATAATACACGTATGTACGCGAATGTTGCATTATTGATCACCCTAATCATAATTGAGGATAATTGAATAATTGTATGCCATGAATCACCTATTTTTGTATATCTTGATGATGTACTTATGATTGTGATCGTGGTGTTTGTTTGGATATTGTATTGTCACGTTCTGGCTAGCTAACTTGGATCAATTGCCACGTTCCGACATAACATTTGGATCGGATTGCCACTAACCGGCAAGCTAACATTGGATCGGTTGCTACATATCGACAAAATATTTGGATCAGATTTCCACTTTCTGACGTACTTTGGGATTGGATTGCCACGTTTTAGCAAGATAACTATTTGGGCTTGAATTCCGTGAGAGGACCAACTACTTGTGATAAGTTGTAAGTAAAGCATGTTATAGTTCGATATTATGATGTGAACCAATTTGTGAATGTTATGTTCCTATCTAATGATGACAGGGTGTAGGTAGAACCATGTGTCTGTGTGTGAGGGTGGGGTAATGTATAAATATTTTATGAAGTGTACTTGTCGAGAAATAATGGATTGTCGAGGTATTGTCTTGGTAAGTACCCAGGAGAATGAAATAGCTTTAAAGATTGAGGCAAGGAAAAAATATATGGCTTTGGGGGGGGGGGGGGTTAGATAAGGTGCATGACAATAATTTAAGAGTGTGACATGATCGATTGGTAGGAAGGGATGCTAGCGAAGTTTAGGAATATCCAATGAGGTTAGAATGTTTAGGTCATGATTTAATAGTCATAGAGGAGCTAGTCGTAGGGAAAGAAAATGGTAAGTGGTCAGAGTATTGGTGTAGGTTGACAGTGTTCTAACAAAAGGTGAGGGTGGAGAAGCGAGTGGTGCGTGCATGATCCTACTATTTTTTTTCTTATATTATGAGGTGAGCATCAGGTTGACAGATGATGCCTACCAGTACGCGTGGTTGTACTTATATTACTCTTACTATGTATTTTCGACATAGTCTGGACGAAAGATTGGCGACGTTTCATTACGTGAAGACGAAAAAAATCCTCCATCAGCTTCGACTCTTTTTCCGTATTGTGGGAGCTATGTTCTATTATTATTTATTGACCGAATTATTCATTTAGTATCTCTTTTACCTGTTAGACTAGATCCTTTTGGTTGTTAAATTACCTTAAAAGTTTAACAAAGAGTGTACTTAAAAAGTGTTATTTAATAAATCTCCTTAACATTGTTTTACGTCTTCTTTAATTAACACATGTTTTCTCTATTAGGATATTAGGGTCTCCTACATAAATGTTAAAGTAAGTGCCTGTACGGCCCGCTGGTTAAGGTCGTGAAACAAACATCGGAAAAAAATCATGTTGAAAACACCTCCTCAACTGTTTATAATTCCTCCTACTCTTGTTTATTGTCGTAATTTGAAACAAGAGAAAATGTTCAAATATGCAATCAGACAAGTTTTGAGAAAAGACTCGCCTATACCATCCTTTAAAAGTTTGAGTAATATATGCATTTTCTGTTAGAGAAAAAAGAATCATCCATGACATTATTTGTTAATTGAAAACAATTCCTATTTCAAATAACTGTTTTGTACTCTTGGTCAATTATGATTCGGCCACCTTATTAGTAAAATAATTTTAAAAAAATGAATATGGCTCAAATTTGCCATTTTTCGTTTGAAACAAAGACTCATCTATATCTAATATCCTCTATAAAAAATGTGGCTTGACATTGTCGTTAACAAACAATGGTATAGATGGACATTTTATCAAACAAAAATGAATAAGTCAGTCAAAGTTTTTAACGAATAACATAAATCAAACTTTTCTCATAGCTCAATAATATAATTAAGCCATAACATCAAAAACCACCAACAACAATTAAGCGTAAATGATATAATCATATATGATTAATCCCATTTCATTCGATTAATATTGAAACTCTAATTAATTAACAATCATGGTAACAATTACATAATCGACCTGGATTCCCAGGTATAAACTGACAAATAGAATATGGATTTTGACCCTGGAAACTATTAATACATTTGTCATCACAACATTTTTGGTCACAACTTCCACCACATGGGCCCAAATATGTCAAGCAAGGTGTTGCATTTTTGCTTGCTACCGCCATTGAACCTATATACGTATACAAGAAATGTTGATACATTTTTAATTTTAGAGCATAAAATTCAAAAATTCTTTTAACATTTAAAATTATGTATAGAGCAAAATAGGCCAAACAAATTAAAAAGAATAAAATAAATAAAAATGTAATTTACCTGATCCAATAATGAGAAATAGAAAAATCAAAAGAGTTTGTGAGATGAGAGACATTTTCCTTTTGAGTGCCAAAATATTTTGAACTATTAAACTCATGCAATTGCAAAACAATGGGAGAGTTCTTCTATATATATAAATTTTTAAAAATAAATTCTCATTTAAGTTTTCAAAAGTCAAATTTCATTTATGGCACTCTTATAATTTGACTTTTTACTTCTTTTATAATAATGAGTGTAATGGTTAAATTTGCATTTTTTCAAAAATAGATTTACGAATTCAATGTTATGTTTCTCAATATAAAAGTATAGTATTATTCAATGACAAACAATACGAATATATAAAAGTATAATAATATTCAATGATTAACAATCCTAATATATAAATGTATAGTATTATTCAATTATGTCAAACAATCCTATAATTTAAAAGCATAGTATTACATAATTACAAACAATCCTAACATATAAAAATATAGTATTATTCAATTACAAACAATCCTATTATATAAAAGTATAGTATTACACAATTACAAACGATCTAGAATAATTTACATTAAAAAAAAGGAAAATCAAAGATAAAAGAGGAATTTTGTTTCTATTTATAATTTCAACATCAACACGCGATATATTGTTGTGTTTATATATAATTTAATGTCAAATATATTTGTTAGCACGCACTGATAACTATTTAGTGTTACGGGAATGATTTTTCAAAAAAAATATTATATATATTTATGTATACAAGTAACAAAAAAGTTTAAAACAACATTTTTGGAAACAATTTTCAATATTTAACGAGTGAGTTAGAAGCATTTTGTTGAAGACTGAAACAATGTTTAAAAGATTGAAGTTTAATGAATATGTACATATTACATATTGATAATATTGTCCAAATGTTAGTAGAAAACTAGAAATAGAGAATAGTAATATAAAATCCAGGCGAACCATATGAGTTACAACAAAATATAAATGATATAATAATTATGTGAGTTATCACATTTCATATTTCTAAAACATGAACATTAATCTTAGTTTAACTTATCACAATCATGATAACTATCACAGAGAGGGGTAAAATAATCTTAGTTTAACTTATCACCATCATGATAACTATCACAGAGAGGGTAGGGTAGATTAATCTTAGTTTAACTTATCACAATCACGATAACTGTCACAGAGAGGGTAGAACCTCGCTAATGTTTTCCTGTTCAACCGTGTTTCCAAATGTCAACCTGGAATGGATCTGAACTAATTCCTGCAACTCCCAAACTAGTGTTCAACAACAGTAGTAACTAAATGGATTAAGAATTAAACAGTGAGCTCCCTCAGACATCCAAAAGCAAGAATCCATGTGTTATAAAACTTAGAACCATTCAAAAAGAGTAAAGATAAAATCAAGTTGTTCTAAAATTCCATAAGAAAAAAAAGAAAATCATGAACTCTAAGACTGGGTGGTGTCCACGTCAGATTCCATGTCCTCGGGCGCTTAAGCCTGCCCATGCGTCTTTCATCATCAGAAACTGTGATAAGTCCTTCGGTTCAATTTGGGAATCTCCTAGCCCGGGGCAACGCAAGTAAAGATAGTCTTAATGGTCTTCCACATCCTAGCCATCAGGCAATCCCTCTCCACGCCCTTCCTCCTCTCTAAGCACAGCTGGCGGCAAAGAACGTCTACCTCGAGGGTAGTGCTAGGAGGAACTAGTGAAGTCAGCATATACATTCCCCATCGTTTTCCATATTTATCTAAGTCTATCTCGACATGTGCACCTTTTGAGGGTCCTCACCGTCTGAACCCGCAGTCGCGTTACTACTGCTAGTTTTTCTCGTCTTCTCCTCCTGCCCGTAGAAGTAGAACATTTCCAAACCAAAAGGGGGTGAATGGCAGGATCCATAGGGAGTACTTCATCAGCATCAAGTAACGACACTCCTGCCCGCTTGAAAAGGGCAGTGATAAAACAAGGAAGGAAGAATGTCTTCTTGTTGCCTCGGTAGAACATCTTTCACTCGGAAATAATCAGTGCCCCTGTTCAGTTGGATACCCTTTATAGCACATGCTACCACCAAGGTCGGGGAAATGTAACGTCTGTACAATTGCCCAACAAGTGAATCCTCCTAGATACCAGGTGCATCTACCTCTTAGCATCCGGTGACCAGTGAACAGTAGTGAGGACCTCTTCCGTAGCCTAGTTAAGCTGCTCCCATTTCGCCGGATCTACAATAATGTCCCACGGCCACTCGAGATCCATCTCCCTAAGTTTGACCTCTTACTCCAGGTTTGGGACCTCTGGCACCTCCATTACCTCATTAATAGTATTGGTGTTTAGGGGAATGTCGACTCCCCAAACACGAATGAACAGTTAAGGGTCCTCCCAGCATACCATGAGGAGTGTGGCATATAACTCCCTCACCCAGGTAGAATGGGAATCTGGGGTAGCCTTAGTTAGAGGGAGCCACCCAAACTTGACCAAATGAGCATAAAAGGCAGACACCTTCTCCTCCACTTTCCGTAATACTAACGCCGTCTCACAGCAGAACCCTGTGGCACGGTAATCATGATGCAACTCCCGACTAACATCATATGAAAAATGGAAGAATGGTGTGTTATCGTCATTTTGACGAGCCATTTGAGAGAGCCTATGAGAAATAAGATCAGTTAGGACAATAATGACCAGGTAGGCAAGACTAAAACAAAAAGAGAAAATTTCTCAAGAAAGGGAATTAGGCCACTGGTCTAGACATCCCCTACAGTAGTCGTCAGAACACTACAGAGAGACGATGCAGGCCGCTGCAGCGGCCATCTTCTGGGACGAAACCCAGATGCAAAAATGACATCTTTCATCCTAAAATGTCTGTTTTTATCAATTTCTCAGTAGATCAAATTATGTTAACTATCCTAGAACACGAAAATGCTTTTATTAACAACATAACCCTTTAATAGTGTCAAAAAGTCCGAGTTCATGGCAAGATGAGTGTTGAACTTTCCCCATCGTTTTTTATCGATTTACCCATGTTTTCGTGGAATCCTTTTGTGAAGAGGTTGTAGAAACGTTAGGGATGTAATGGAAGTAATCATGCTACGATTCTTTAACACAATTAGCAACCTAGTTCAATTTTCAAAATAACTACCCATAAAATGTCCCGATTCGATTAGTTAATTATGCATGCAATCATGGATTTCAATCAATGATATAGTAAGAGTGAAAAATGAGAAAACATACCTTAAATTCGACATTTTGGAGAGAGTGATTGAGAGAGTTTGGGTGTTTTTGGAAGAGAGAAAAGAGAAATGCGGAAAAGTCTGACCTTTTTCTCCACTTACCGTGACCGATCTCCCGCTACAGCGTCAGAGCTGCTGTTTTAGAAGGCAGGTAATGGAAAAAAATAATTTGAGGTTGATTCGACATTTGCGTGATTTCTTGTTAAATTACCCCTACATGGAAGCCGAGTACTCTTTTGTGTAGGGCATTTTAACCTCTTTGTTATAGTGTATGTCTACCCTCCTATGCTTTCGAATTGTCAAAGATCGCAAACTCTCGTCATTTCGCGTAAAAGTCATTCGTTAGCAGAAAGCATTTTGAAGTAAGAGTGAGCAACGACCAGGCTCTAGTTGTTCGGAGACGAACGAGTAGTAAATTGATATCTATCGTAACGACCCGAACCGCCGTTATTTGAGAAGGGAAAATATTCACAAAAAACCTTGACCCTGTCCCGCTTACGTGGGACATATGATGCAGAAGCGGCAGCGCTGCAGCAGCAACTTACCCCGCGATATCGGGATAGGCGAGGCAGAATCCTTATTTCGCAAACTCCTTATTTTTCCATCTTTCTAAATATAACACATAGGTCGTAAATAATCCTAGAAAGTTCAAAAAAAACTATTCTAAGTTTGGGAAACAAGGAGAAGGAGCTTTCTCACAACAGGATGGCGGAATCTTGCAAATTCTTGGTCAAATTCACGGTAGTGAATCCATAAAAGCTGGAAAAGAAATCAAAACTCCATGCAATTTCTTGGCGCCCATGTAGGTTAGGTTTTTATGCATTGAGTAGTCATAAATCTGGGCTTACCTTTATGTATACAGAATCACCCGTAGGAAATATGCGTAGACCTTTATGCACGAGTAAATTTTGTGGAAAATTTTTATAATGCAACATATTTGGGGTTAGTGCTTGATGTAGAGAATTGATGATTGATCAAGTGTTCTTGGTTGTTTTGTTGAGTAAAATTCCTTCATTAAATAAGGATATCCGGTAGAAGAGATTTAAATTTAGGCTATACTATGTTCGATCTATCAAAGTAACAAGTTGATGTATGTTAGTAGTTTAGGTTTAAAACCCAAATGATGAACCCTAAGGAAGAATTAGGGCTTAACTTAGCCTCTTGAGTGATAAGAATTGAGAGAAACTCATACGTGATGATTATGATTTCATATTGGTGTGATATAAGTTTGTTATTGCTTCGTTATAATGCAGGTATGTATGCGAATGTTGCATTATTGATCACCCTAATCATAATTGAGGATAATACAATAATTTAAGAGTGTGACATAATCGATTGGTAGGAAGGGATGCTAGAGAAGTTTAGGATTATCCAATGAGGTTGGCATGTTTAGGTCATGATTTTATAGTCACAGAATTGCTAGCGGTAGGGAAAGAAAATGATTAGCGGTTAGAGTTTTGGTGTAAGTTGGAAGAGTTCTAAGAAAGGGTGAGGGTGGGGAAGAGAGTGGTCCATGCATGATCCCACTATTCATTTCTTATATTATGATGTGGGCATCGGGTTGACCAATGATTCCTACCAGTAAGTGTGGTTGTACTTATACTACTCTTACTATGTATTGTTGGACATAGTCTTGATGAAAGATTGGTGATGTTTCATTACATGAAGGCGAAATATTCCTCCAATAACTTCGACTCTTTTTCCGCATGGTGGGATTTGTGTTCTATTATTATTTATTGGTCGGATTGTTCATTTAGTGGATCTTATACCTGTTACACTAGATCCTTGGGGTTGTTAATTTACCTTATAAGTTTAACAAATAGTGTACTTAAAAGTGTTATTTAATAAATCTCCTTAATTTTGTTTTTCGTTTTCTTTAATTGACGCATGTTTTCTCTATTAGGATATTAGGATCCCCTACTTAGGCATTAGAGTAAGTGCTCGTACGGCCCGGTGGGCAAGTTCGTGACACAAACATCGAAAAAAATCATGTTGAAAACACCTCCCTCAACTGTTAATAATTCCTTCTACTTTTGTTTGTTGTTGTTTTAATTTGAAACAAGAGAAAATGCTCAAATATCCAATGGGTTTAGTTTTGAGAAAAGAATCGCCTATACCATTTTTTAAAATTTGAGGAATCTATGTATTTTCTGTTAGAAAAAAGATTCATCCATGCCATTATTTGTTACTAGAAAACAATTCCTATTTCACATAACCGTTTTCTACTCTTGGTCAATTATGATTCGGCCACCTTATTGGTGAAATTATTTTTCAAAAACGAATATGGCTTAAATTTGAAATTTTCCGTTTGACACAAAGACTCATCTATCTAATATCCTCTATAAAAAATTTGGCTTATCATTTCCGTTAACAAACAATGGTATAGATCGACAATTTCTCAAACGAAAATGACATAAGCGAGTCAAATTTTTTAACGAATAACATAAATAAAACTTTTCTCATAGCTCAATAACATATTTAATCCATAACGTCAAAAACCACCAACAACAATTAAACATAAATGACATAATCATATATGATTAATCCCATTTCATTAATCTTGAAACTCTAATTAATTAACAATCATGGTAACAATTACATAAACGACCTGGATTTCCAGGTATAAACTGACAAATAGAATATGGATTTTGACCCTGGAAACTATTAATACATTTGTCATCACAACACTTTTGGTCACAACTTCCACCACATGGGCCCAAATATGTCAAGCAAGGTGTTGCATTTTTGCTTGCTACCGCCATTGAACCTATATACATATACAAGAAATGTTGATACATTTTTAATTTTAGAGCATAAAATTCAAAATTCTTTTAACATTTAAAATTATGTATAGAGCAAAATAGGCCAAATAAATTAAAAAAAATAAAATAAATAAAAATGTAATTTACCTGATCCAATAATGAGAAATAGAAAAATCAAAAGAGTTTGTGAGATGAGAGATATTTTCCTTTTGAGTGCCAAAAAATTTTGAACTATTAAACTCGAACAATGGCAAAACTATGGGAGAGTTCTTCTATATATATAAATTTTTAAAAACAAATTCTCATTTAAGTTTTCAAAAGTCAAATTTCATATATGGCACTCTTATAATTTGACTTTTTACTTCTTATATAATAATGAGTGTAATGGTTAAATTTGCATTTTTAAAAATAGATTTACAAATTCAATGTTATGTTTCTCAATATAAAAGTATAGTATTATTCAATGATAAACAATCCGAATATATAAAAGTATAGTAATATTCAATGATTAGCAATCCTAATATATAAAATTATAGTATTATTCAATTACGTCAAACAATCCTAATATATAAAAGTATAGTATTATTTAATTACAAACAATCCTAATATATAAAAGTATAGTATTTACACAATTACAAACAATCCTAATATATAAAAGTATAGTATTATTCAATTACACACAATCCTAATATATAAAAATATAGTATTACACAATTACAAACGATATAGAATAATTTACACAAAAAAAAAGGACAACCAAAGATAAAAAGAGGAATTTTTTGAGTTATCACATTTCATATTTCTAAAACATAAACATTAATCTTAGTTAACTTATCACAATCATGATAACTATCACAGAGAGGGGTAGAATAATCTTAGTTCAACTTATCACAATCATGATAACTATCACAAAGAGGGGTAGAACTTCGCTAATATTTTCCTGTTCTTCCATGTTTCCAAATGTCAACCCGAAATGGATCTGAACCGATTCCTGCAACTTCCAAACCAGTGTTTAACAACAGTAGTAACTAAATGGATTAGTAATTAAACAGCGAGCACCCCCAGACAGCCAAAAGCAAAAATCTATGTGCTACAAAAGTAAGAACTATCAAAAGGAGTAAAGATAAAAACAAGTTGCTCTAAAACTCCATAAGGAAAAAAAGCAAATCATGAACTCTAAGACTGGGTGGTGTCCACATCAGATTCCATGTCCTTGGGGCGCTCCAAGCCTGCCTATGCCTCGTTCATCATGAGAAACTATGAGAAGTCCTTCAGTTCAATCTGGGGAATCTCCTAGCCCGGGGCAACGCAAGTAAAGATGTCCTTAATGGTCTTCCAGATCGGGGCCATCAGGCAATCCCTCTCCACGCCTTTCCTCCTCTCTTGGCGCAACTGGCCGCGGGGAACCTCTACCTCGAGGGTAGTGCTAGGAGGAAATGGAGTGAAGTTAGCATATACATTTCCCATCTTCTTCTATATCGTATCCAAGTCTATCTCGACCCGTGCACCTTTGAGGATCCTCACCGTCTGAACCAGCAGTCGCGCTACTACTACTAGTTTTTCTCGTCTCCTTCTCCTGCCCGTAGAAGTAGATCATTTCCAAGCTAAAAGGGGGTGAATGGGGGTGATCCATAAGGAGTACCTCATCAGCATCAAGTAACGACACTCCTGCCCGCTTGCAAAGGGAAGTGATAAGACCAGGAAGGAAGAATGTTTTCTTGTTGCCTCGGTAGAACATCGTTCACTCGGAAATAATATGCGCCCCAGTTCAGTTGGATACCCTTTATAGCACACGTTAACACCAAGGCTCGGGAAAGTGTAACGTTAGTGCGATTGCCCGACAGGCGAATCCTCCTAGATACCAGGTGCACCCACCTCTTAACATCCGGTGACCACTCAACACTAGTGAGTGCCACTTCCGTAGCCTATTTAAGTTGTTCCCATTTCACCGGATCTACAATAGTGTCCCGCAGCCACTTGAGATCCATCTCCTTTATTTTGGCCTCGTACTCCAGGTTTGGGACCTCTGGCACCTCCACCACCTCATTAATAGTAGTGGTGTTCAGGCGAATGTCGACTTCCCAAACACGAATGACCAGGTAAGGGTCCTCCCAACATACGATGGGGAGGATGGAATATTACTCCCTCACCCAGGTAGAGCGGGCATCTGGGGGAGCCTTAGTTAGAGGGAGCCACTCAAACTCGACCAAATGAGCGTAAAAGGCAAAAGTCTTCGCTTCCACTATTCGTAAAAACTAGCACCCTCTCACAGAAGAACCTATGGCACGGTAATCATGATATCACTCCCAACTAGCGTCATCTGAAAGACGGACTAATGGTGTGTTATCGTCGTTTTGATGAGCCATTTGAGAGAGCTTGCGAGAAATAAGATCAGTTAGGACAATAATGACCAGGTAGGCAAGACTAAAACAAAAAGAGAAATTTCTGGAGAAAGGGAATTAGGCCACTGGTCTGGACATCCCGCTACAGCAGTCGTCATACCACTAAAACAAGACGATGCAGGCTGCTGGAACGACCATTTTCTAGGAAACCCAGATGCAAAAATGGCGTCTTTCGTCCTAAAATGTCTATTTTTATCAATTTTTCAGTAGATCAAAGTATATTAACTATCCCAGAACATAAAAATGCTTTTATTAACCACATAACCGTTTAATAGTGTTAAAAAGTTCGAGTTCATGACAAGATGAGTGTCTAACTTTCCGCACCGTTTCCTATCGATTTACCCATGTTTCAGTGGAATCCTTATGCGAAGAGGTTGTAAAAACGTTAGGGATGTAACAGAAGTAACCATGTTATGATTCTTTAACACAATTAGAAACCTAGTTCAATTTTCAATATAACTACCCATAAACTGTCCTGATTCGATTAGTTAATTATGCATGCAATCATGATAATCAATCAATGAAGTAATAAGAGTGAAAATGAGAAAAACATACCTTAAATTCCTCGTTTGGGAGAGAGTTTGGTTGTTTTTTGAAGAGAGAAAAGAGAAATGGGGAAAAGTCAGACCCTCTTCTCCATTTACTATGGTCGATCTCCCACTACAGCGGCAGAGCTGCCGCTCTAGCGGGCAGGTAATGGAAAAAAAATTGAGGCTGATTCGACCTTCGCGTTATTACTTGTTAAATTACCCTTAGCATGGAAGCCGAGTACTCTTTTGTATAGGGCATTTTAACCTCTATGTTCTAGTGTGTGTGTCTACCCTCCCATGATTTTGAATTGTCAGAGATCCCAAATTCTCGTCGTTTCGTGCAAAAGTCATTTGTTAGCAGAAAGCATTTTTGAAGTGAGAGCTAGCGATGACCACGCTGTAGTTATTTGGAGACGAACGAGTAGTAAATTGGTATCTATTGTAACGACCCGAACCGCTGTTATTTAAGAAGGGAAAAAATTCACAAAAAATTTTGACCCTGTTCCACTTACGTGGGACATGTGCCATAGGAGCGGCAGCGCTGTAGCGGCAACTTACCCCGCGACAGCGGGATAGGCGAGGTAGAATCCTTATTTAGCGAACTCCTTATTTTTTCATCTTTCTAAATATAACACATAAGTCATAAATAATTCTAGAAAATTCAGAAAAACTGTTCTAACTTTGGAAAACAAGGAGAGGAAACTTTCTCACATGGGGATGGCGGAATCTTACAAATTCTTGGTTAAATTCACTGTAGTGAATCCATAAAAGCTGGAAAAGAAATCAGAACTCCATGCAATTTCTTGGCGCCCACATAGGTTAGATTTTTATGCATTGAGTAGTTATAAATCTGGGCTTACCTTTTTGTATACAAAATCAATCGTAGGAGATATGCGTAGACCTTCATACACCGAGTAAATTCCATGGAAATTTTCTATAATGCAATATATTTGGGGTTAATGCTTGATGTAGAGAATTGATGATTGATAAAGTGTTTTTTGTTGTTTTGTTGAGTAAAATTCCTTCACTAAATAAGGATATCCGATAGAAGAGAATAAAATTTGGGCTATGCTATGTTCGATCTATCAAATTAACAAGTTGATGAATGTTAGTAGTTTAGGTTTAAAACCCAAATGATGAACCCTAAGGAAGAATTAGGGCTTAACTTAGCCTCTTGAGTGATAAGAATTGAGTGATACTCATACGTGATGATTATGATTTCATATTGGTGTGATATAAGTTTGTTATTGCTTCGTTATAATGTACGTATATATGCGAATGTTGCATTATTGATCACCCTAATCATAATTGTGGATAATATAATAATTTAAGAGTGTGACATAATCGATTGGTAGGAAGGGATGCTAGATAAGTTTAGGATTATTCAATGAGGTTAGCATGTTTAGGTCATGATTTTATAGTCACAGAATTGCTAGCGGTAGGGAAAGAAAATGGTTAGTGGTCAGAGTATTGGTGTAAGTTGGAGGTGCTCTAAGAAAGGGCGAGGGTGGAGAAGCAGTGATCCGTGCATGATCCTACTATTCTTTTCTTATATTATGAGGTGGACATCGGGTTGACTGATGATTTCTACCAGTACGTGCGGTTGTACTTATACTACTCTTTGCTATGTATTTTTCGACATAGTCTGGACGAAAGATTGGTGATGTTTCATTATTTGAAGACGAAAAATTCCTCCAGCAGCTTCGACTCTTTTTCCGCATAGTGGGAGCTTTGTTCTATTATTATTTATTGGTGGAATTGTTCATTTATTAGCTCTTGTACCTGTTAGACTAGATCCTTGGGGTTGTTAAATTACCTTACAAGTTTAACAAAGAGTGTACTTAAAAAGTGTTATTTAATAAATCTTCTTAACTTTGTTTTCCGTCTTCTTAATTGACCCATGTTTTCTCTATTAGGATATTAGGGTTCTCCTACTTACGTGTTAGAGTAAGTGCCCGTACAGCCCAGTGGGTTTGGTCGTGAAACAAACATCGAAAAAAATCATGTTGAAAACATCTCCCTCGACTATTTATAATTCCTTGTTTATAGTCGTATTAATTTGAAACAAGAGAAAATGCTCAAATATACAATCGGACTAGTTTTGAGAAAAGACTCGCCTATACCATCCTTTAAAAGTTTGACTCATCTATGCATTTTCTGTTAGAGAAAAGATTCATACATGCCATTATTTGTTAATTGAAAACAATTCTTATTTCACATAACCGTTTTCTACTTTTGGTCAATTATGATTCAGCCACCTTATTAGTAAAATTAAACGGATATTGCTCAAATTTGTCATTCTTCGTTTCAAACAAAGACTCATCTATATCTAATATCCTCTATAAAAATTTTGGCTTGTCATTTCCGTTAACAAACAATGTATAGGTGGAAATTTTCTCAAACGAAAATGACATAAGCGAGTCAAATTTTATAACGAATAACATAAATGAAACTTTTTTTCATAGCTCAATAACATATTTAAGCCATAACATCAAAAACCAACAACAACAATAAAACATAAATGACATAATCATATATGATTAATCTCATTTCATTTCATTTCAATTCATTAATCTTGAAACTCTAATTAATTAACAATCATGGTAACAATTACAAAAACGACCTCGATTTCCATGTATAAACTGACAAATAGAATATGAATTTTTACCCTGGAAACTATTAATACATTTGTCATCACAAAATTTTTTGTCACAACTTCCACCACATGGGCCCAAATATGTCAAACAAGGTGTTGCATTTTGCTTGCTACCAACCTATATACATATACAAGAAATATTGATACATTTTTAATTTTAGATCATAAAATTCAAAAGTTCTTTTCACATTTAAAATTCTGTATAGAGAAAAATAGGCCAAACAAATTAAAATGATAAAATAATTAAAAATTTAAATTACTTGATCCAATAATGAGAAATAGAAAAATCAAAGAGTTTGTGAGATGAGAGACATTTTCCATTTGAGTACCAAAATATTTTGAAACTATTAAATTCATGTAATGGCAAAACTATGGGAGAGTTCTTCTATATATATAAATTTTTTTGAAGTTAAATTCTTATTTAAGTTATCAAAAGTCAAATTTCATTTATGGCACTCTTATAACTTGACTTTTTTACCTCTTAATAATGGATGTAATGGTTTAATTTGCAGTTTTATATAATAGATTTACAAATTCAATGAAAAACAATCCTAATATATAAAAGTATAGTAATATTCAGTCATAAACAATCCTAATATATAAAAGTATAGTATTATACAATTACGTAAAACAATCCTAATATATAAAAGTATAGTATTACACAATTACAAACGATCTTGAATAATTTATAAAAAAAAAGGAAAATCAAAGATAAAAGAGGAAGTTTGTTTCTATTTATAATTTCAACATCAAAACGCGATATATATATATATATATATATATATATATTTAATGTCAAATATATTTGTTAGCACACGCTGATAACTATTTAGCGTGACAAGAATGATTTTTCAAAAAAATATTCTATAAATTAATGTATATAAGTAACAAAAAAGTTTAAAACATTTTTGGAAACAATTTTCAGTATTTTACGAGTGAGTGAGAAGCATTTTATTGAAGACTGAAATAATGTTTAAAAGATTGAATTTTAATGAATATTTACATATTATATATTGATAATATTGTCAAATGTTTAGTATAAAACTAGAAATAGTGAATATTGATATAAAATTCAGGCCAACAATATGAGTTTCAACAAAATATAAATGATATAATAATTCTGTGAGTTATCTCGTTCATATTTCTAAAACATGAACATTAATCTTAGTTTAATTAATCACAATCATGATAACAATTACATAAATAAAATCCAGGCACTAATTGACAAATTGCAACTGGATTTTTAGACTGAAATAAGTCTACACATTTTTGTTGACAACATTGTGAGTCACAAGTTCCAGCACCACAGAGGCCCAAATTAGTCATACACTTCTTATTTGTTATTACACCATCTTTTCTTGCTAGCACCACCAAACCTATTTAGAAAGTAAAATATATATTAAAACGAGATACTTACATAAATATATTATTCGATCATCTGGTTTATCAACATAATTGAAATATACATTATTGATATATTTCGATTGTATAGATTTTATAAAATAGATGGTTAATGAGGTTTAGAATCAAGGAATTATTCACGGGGTTCAAATCATAAATTGCAAATCTTTATAAGTTCTTTGGTGTTTTGAGTAGAATTATTTTAATTCGACTTTTATTTGTTGCATTAAGTGTGGCTATTTTCTATTACTTTTTAAATGGTGGGTAAAATGCATAGCAGATCTGAAAGGTGATCGTCTCACCTATTTTTATGATATATGTATAGGTACAAGATTTACACAAATATCCAATTAATCTTATAGTCATGTTACGATTAATATATCAAGCACTTATATGAATCAAATTGCTATTCTACGATGTTATCTTAAAAATTAAACCGACGCAAAAATATATATTAAAGGATACATATAGCATACCTGATGCAATAACAAGGAGGAACAAAATGCACAAAGTGGTTGATGAATTACTCATTCTTCTAATAAATTGAATAATCAAAGTATGTTGTAATTTGTTCATCTAGTAATATAAACATTATATAGAGTACATAATCTCTGAAGTTTGACTTAATTAGAAAAGAATGTGATTTTCTTATTAATTTATTTTAGTCAAAGATTTAATTTTGTTTGACACAATTATACTATCTACTCTTATACTAAGATCTAATTTGACTTTCTCATCCCTATACTTCTTAGGATTTTAGTGAAGGGGTTAAAATGCAAAAATAAAACTTATGGCCATCTTATGCAAAATAGAGTATTTCACCTGATGTTTGATGTTTGATGTCTACATTAAAATTTAATTTAATTCTGACTCATACATTGCAGGTAGGGACAGATCCACATAGAGTCGGTCAAGTGTTCGAGCACCCATTGCCTCATCTCGAAATATACGTGTGTGTAGAAATTAAGAGGTATTTGTATAAAGTTAACATAGAGCGTCTAATAAACGGTCAATTGCTCTTGGGCAGTGGCGGAACCACCTCCTTATAATTAGGGGGTTCGTCCGAACCCCCTTGGTGGAAAATTATATAATATGTACATGATTAAACTAATTATTTTATGTAGAAATAGTAGATGTCAAGCCCTCTTCGACTATTTCGTGTGTCTATTTCTTTAGATTTTGAACTCCTTTATTTAAATTTCTGACTCCGCCACTGCTCTTGGGTGAGTGTTTAAGGTTCTTTTAGTGTTGTTGAGCCCGAATTTGAATCTGACTATTAATTAACATGTCTTTGTAATGTTTTTTTTATTCCGCTACTTTCACAGCATCTATAACCTTAGAATCTTACGTCTGCCACTGAATTTCAGGATTCATTTTTTAAAAACGACCTTCATCCAACCCCCTTTGATTTTTTCTTTTCCACACTATCTTGATATAAAAAGGAGAAAATAAAAGCAAATGATTTATTATTAAAGATAACATTTGGTTCAAACAAATAATAACAATTGAAGTGTTTATATTTCTAAAGCATAAACAACATTAATCTTAGATAAATTATTTAATTAATTAAGGACAAGTATGGTAACAATTGCAGTAACGAGGATCTCCAGCAATTGATTCCTCACAAAATGGATTTGGCTTTTTGTCTTTGAATTGTTCCAAACATTTTTCTCTACAACAATTAGCATCACATGGATCTGTGTCTGCACATGGACCTAAATAAGTCATACATGTGTCTTTTGATAGCACCATTGTACCTAAAAAAAAATCATAAATTATATCGAACGTTGGTTAAAATTGAACGATTATTTATAGATCGATTCGAGAGGAATTATAGGTCTAAAGTACCTGATGCAACAACAAGGAGGAGCAACATGAATAAAGTGGATGAGCAATTAGACATTTTTTTGCCAAAGGTTAAAATATTGGATTATTTAGGTGTGTTTCACAAATTGTTTGTTTAGGATGTAAGTTATATGTACTGATAATTTAAGAGTTTTCAAAAATTGGAAGTAAAAAGAAATAATGACATTCTAATCTCTTTCTTTATAAACTTGACTTTTAAATTTGCCTCTTAAATGATAAATAAGTGTAGTGATTTAATTTGCATTTTTCAAAAATAGAGTTGGAACTTCAATAGTTATATTTCTCAATATTAATAAAAGTATAATAGTATTCAATTACAAACAATTCGGAATAATTTACTTAAAAGATATCAGAGATAAAATGGGAATTTTGTTTTTAATTTTTTCAACATCACTTGATACTGCGTAAAGACACTGAATATGATGTTATTGTATATAATTTAGTCTCCAATATATCTATTATTATGTATTTATTAGCATAATATGTCTATTTAGTATGATGAGAACCATTTTTTTTAAAAAAAAAAAGGAATTTTGGAGATACAAGTTAATTTTTTTCAAATGTTTTGTTGGTGAGTAAAAAGTATTTTATTAAAGAAGATAATAGTTTAAAAAACTTAATAATGTTAACAAATCAGATTGTAATGAACATTTGAATAATACATATTTATAATATTATCCAAATGTTAGTAAAGATATAAAATTCAGGTATACAAATGAGTTACAAGATAATAGAAAATTATTAGACGTATTTAATATCAGAATATATGAAATTTTGGTTTTAAGTTTTATCTTGTTTTTTGTCAACAATATATGATCATTAACTTAATCAAATATCTAGTATTTGAACTCTAATGACCTGATTAATCTTGATTCATATCGCGAAAGGAAAAGTTATATAAATATATGACTTAAGATAACGTAATTATATTTTAAAATTTCTACCATTTTAATTAATCATAAAATCTCCTTTTACCTTCTCTTTTTACATTTGGATATATCATTCCATCTCTATCAAATATATTACAATTTTGTTTGTATATAATGTTGTAGTATTCGGTAAAAATGTTATTGTCGATACATAACCATAATAAATTTCAAACCTAAATCAATATACATAACTTATGTATCATTTGCTACGTATTGGGTACAGTGGCGTAGCTACCCTTATATCAAAGTGTTCAATTGGACACTCTTCGTCGAAAAATTATAACGTATATATAAATAAAATGATAAATAAAGTTGCTAAATAAAATAATTTTGGACACCCTTGACACAACAATATAATGAAGTCTAGTGGTTCAAGTATCTTGAAAGAGTAAAGACACAGAAACTTAGAGTGTTCGTGAGTTCGAATCTCACTAGTAGCAAACTTTTTTCCTCCGCCACTAATTGGATGAATGAACAATTATTTGCAAGTTTTACAAAATATGAAATTATTATAATTTTAAAAATTTTCAAAATAAGATATAATTAACGCACAATATAAAGAAAAACATTTCATGTTAGAAGTTTCTCCATTCATAAAGCTTGATATCCGAATTAAATACCAAAAATAACTTACAATACCAGAAAAAGATAAAGCAAGATAAATTAAGCTATAGTTCTTCCGTGAAATCGAATTCTAAATAAGTATACAAAAATGTATCACATATAATATTGAATTAAAAAGTTTTATTCATTTTTTTTGTGTGTGTTCTAATTACCACAATCATGGTAACAATTACAAATTACCAATCCAGAGCCAGGGAACAACTCACAAGCACCACTTGGATTTTGTGACTGGAATTTATTTAAACATTTATTCTCACAACAATGTTCGTCACAAACTTTAGAACCGCATATACCCAAAATACTTAAGCATTTACGATTTGGTACTATTACATTGCTAGCCGTATCACGAATTTCATTAGTACCTGTTCAAGACAATAACATAACCCGCGTTATTAATAACAATATATTTAGTGAAATTTCACTTATAAATAAATAAGATATTTTATAACCAAACATAAGAAAAAATTCATCAGAAATCATATCTAATGATTAATTAGCAAAAAATTATGTCGACGAATTATTTAGCGATAAGATTTACGATGAATACAAAGAATAAAAATAAATAATGAGAATTGAAAAATGTACCTAGTACACAAACAAGGAGCAAAAAACACAAAGTTGATGAGAGTTTAGCCATTTGCTTGTGATGAAAAAAATATATATACACAAATGTTTTGGAATATGAATATTTAAAGGTAGAAAATGTGTAATAAAGTCTAAAATCTAATTGATTGAAAAGACATGTTAAGTAAAACAATAAATGGATTAATTATTGATTTGTTAGATTTGTACAATGTTCTTCGACTTGACATATCTTATTGTGAAAAAGTATTAATGTTCTTGTTAAAATGAATTATGTGAGACTTGATTTTTTTGTTCTTTTATCTAATATGTATTATTAAGATAGTAACTTTTCTGTTACAATAATTAATAGATATTATGACTGGTCAAATATTTTTTTCAGATCAAATATTTTGAAAATATATTCTCTTAAAAAAAAATCAAATGATAATTTTTGTTTTCTTACGAGAATCAACTTATTTTCAAAAAAATATTTTTCAAGAAAAACATTTTCCGCCATAACCTCTATGTATTGATTAGATATTACTTCATTATCCTTCAATTTTGATAAGATTTATTTGTTTTTTCGGAATATCCAAGTTAAATTACACAAAACATCTTCATAAAAAAGGGTCTAAAATATTTTTGAATTATTAGAAATGGTACAAAATTACTCTTCTTCCACCTATTAGCTCCAAAATACCCTTCTGAACCATCTATTAGCTCCAAAATACTCTTATCATCTCCCTTTGAATTTAAAATTGACCACTTATGTAACGGTTTTTAAATTTAAACTATTTAAATATTTTTGAAATATGTAGCGCTCAACTATTTGTTATAATTTAACTTATTAATATTATTTATAAACAAATTCACTACTCACTCATTACTAATTAAACCCCACCAATTAATAAACTCGTCCCATTACTAATGCAACAACAAGAAAGTTACTTTTAATGAGTGTTTCTAAAAATTTAAGGCGAAAAAAGTCTATAGAAGTACATTATCATATATACACTCAAGTCCTCACTCAAAACATATTAAATTGAAGTGTCTAAATAAAAATTACCGATAAACTTAAAAATCTGACTATATTTATCTTAATTATTTATTCGTCTCAATTATGTGATGTTACTTAATAGATAACTTTTTTTAACAAATAATCTATTAAAATTTTAATATTTAAAACAAATCATAAGTATTTATAAAATTATATTCTAAAAAGGTGCATGAATTATTCGGAATGTACTACTTTTTACATTTAATCATAAATTTGAATTCAAGCTTGAAAGAGAATCCTAGTGAAAGTGACCTCCAAAATAAGCGGCTCAACCTAAATTTTATTGGGGCTTCAATTTGGACTCGAATAATTTTGGATGTCATTTTCACAAATCTGTAATTTCGTCGTATTTTAGTAGTGTTTAGGGTGATTTTTATATCAGAATTAGTTTATTAATTGGGTGGGTAATGGGTTTATTTATAAATGAAATTAACAAATTATATTATAATCAATAGTTGAGCGTCAAGTATTTTAAAAAATATTTAAATGGTTTAAATTTAAAATTGTTAAATACGTGGTCAATTTTGAACTCAAAGATGGATGACAAGGGCATTTTGGAGTCAATAGATGAATGAAAAGGGCATTTTGGAGTCAATAGATTAATGAAGGATATTTTTATACTATTTCTAATGCTTCAAAGGTATTTTAAACTCTTTTCCATTTATTAAATTAAGTCGTTCGTAATTTTATTTGATTTATAAGCTATAAGTCTAAATGGTAAAAATAAATACTGATGTATCTATTATAATAAATTATGTACAGCAACTACCATCAAGATTGAATTTGACACATTTTTTCTTGATTTGATAACAACAATTTATGGTAAAGAAAATATGCTTATTCCTTTTTCTTTATTTTCTTGCAAATTTTTTTCTTTACTTTTGTTTCTTTTTCAAAGAAAAGCATCCCCATTTTCTAAACCTCCCTCACATGAAAAATAAATCATGTCTTATCAAATTACCATTTAATTTCTTTTTTATTTATACAATAAAATTATTATGTTTGAAGTAGATATAAAATAATCATTTAAATATATTTTTGAATAGTTTTGATCTTTTAAATATCTGATGGTCATAGAAATTTATGTTAAATCTTCATCTTTCATAGGATTCTCCTTAAAAGAAACAATTGAATTTATTAATAAGCATTTACAAAAAAAAATAAACCATACTTATTTTTAAAGGACAAACACATATTGCTTCATGTTTACCCTCAATCAAAGGTCTCAAATTTAAGCTTTAGATTTGGAGAAAATTCGGTTGATACTTATTTTTAGAGGACAACACACGCTGCTTTAAGTTCATCCTTAACTAGAGGTCTCAAATTCAAACAATATGGAGAAAATGTTATTAATAACATCACTCTCGAAATAAGGCATATAGTGCGCGATCTAGATTTGATCGGGATTCTAATACGAATACCAAATGTCAAAATAATATATATTTAATACAAATACCAAACATATACCAAAAGAAAAAAAAACAATAGGGGACCATAATGTTGAAAAAGTAGGATAAATTAAGGTATAGTTCTTTCCATTAAATCGAATTCCAAATAATTATGCATAAATAAATCACATATAGTATTGACTCAAAACTTTTGATTTTTTTTTTTTTGTGTGTTCTAACAATCATGGTGACAATTGCAAATTCTCAATGCTGAGCTAGGGGGTGTCTCGTAACAACCACTTGAATTTTTCGTCTTGAAATTATTAATACAGTTCTTTTCACAACAATGTTCGTCACAGCTTTTCACTGCATACACCCAAAGCTGTTAAACATTAATCATCTGGTACTATCACATGTGCACCTATGCTAGCCATATCACGAATTCCGCTAGTACCTATTCAAGAACATAACATAACACACATTATCAACAACAACATATCCACTAATTTTTCACAGATAGATGAAATCAATAACAAAAAAAAATAGTAAGAATTGATAAATTGTACCTAGTACACAAACAAGGAGGAGGAAAAAACACAAAGTTGATGAGAGTTTAGCCATTTGCTTGTAATGAAAAAAAAATATATGCAAAAATTATTTTGGAATATGAATATTTAAAGGTAGAAAATATGTAGAAAATCTAATATCTATTTAATTGAAAAGACATATTTGGTAAAACAACGAATGGATTAATTAATAATGATTCGCTAGATTTGTAAAATCTTTGTCTTAACGTGTTTTATTGGGAAAAAAATATTAATGTTCTTGTTAAAACGAATAATAGGAAACTTTATTTTTTTTTTATTCTTTTATATAATAGGAGTATATGTTTTATTAAGATATTAACTTTTCTGTTACAATAATTAATAGACATTATGATTGGTCATATTTTTTTTTAAAAAAAATATTCTCTAGAAAAAAAAACTTATGCCCTTATCTCTTTATTTATCTAAATTATATACAAATAATTTTAAATTAATAATTTTTGTTTACTTACAAAAATTAATTTATTTCTGAAAAATATTTTTCAAGAAAACATCTTCCACCGTATGCTCTATGTATTGATAGATATATTACCTTATTTTTATTGATAAGATTTATTTTGGTCTTCATAATATCCATTATCAAACTATATGTATTGTTGGAATTATCTCATAAACTTATGTATACTAGTTAATTTACACAATAAAACTTCAATTCATTAAATTAAGTCGTTGGTGATTTTATTTAATTTATAAGCTACAAGTTTAAATAACAAAAATAAGTATTGATGATTCTATTATAATAAATTACAAATTATATACAGCAACTACTATCAAACTTGAATTTGATAACAATAGATTTGGTAAAGAAAATATGTTTATTCCTTTTTCTTTATTTTCTTGCAATTTTAATTTTTTTCCTTACTTTTGTTTCTTTCAAAGAAAAGCATCTCCATTTTTTAAACATTCCTCACATGAAAAATAGATCATGTCTTATCAAATTACCATTTAATTTCTCTTTTATCTATACAATAAAATTATTGTATTTGAAGTAGATATAAAATAATCATTTAAATATATTCTTGAATAGTTTTGATCTTTTGAATTTGTTAAAAAAAAAAAAAGCAATATTGTTATTCATCATATATTTAACAAACTTTTAAGGTTAGATATAACAAGAATTATTTAAAAAGAATATTTAATCAAAAACACAAAAAAATGTTCTAAAAATTGCATGATCCAAAAGTGCATCAAATATAATAGAAATAACCAAACAAAACATAATTAGTTGCACATTATATAAATAAATAAATAAACTGCACAGTAAAAGATAAGGAAAATTACCAAAAAATGTACATAATTCTAAATTAGAGTTCTCTTTCCCTTTTTTTTATATGATGTTTGACGCTCCTATTAGTTTGATTATTTCGAATTTACATCATATAAGATTCAGTCGGAAGGAAAGTTCTCTCTATCAAAGATGTTTATATATCCACGATTCAAGTTTAAAATCTTCAATTAAGAAATGAACAATCTCATTCATCACACCACATTTGTAGTTGATGGTAATATGAATTTATGTTAGATCTTCATCTTTCATAGAATTCTCCTTAAACGAAACAATTAGAATATATTAATAAGCATTTACAAAAGGACAACACACATTGCTTCACGTTCATCCTGAATCAAAGGTCTCAAATTTAAATTTTGGATATAGAGAAAATTCGGTTAATACTTATTTTTAAAGGATTACACACACTGCTTCAAGTTGATCCTTAACTAGAGGTCTCAAATTCGAACAATATGGAGAAAATCGTGTCGATAACATCTCTCTTGAAATAAATCATATAATGCGTGATTTAAATTTGATCAGGATTCTAATACGAATACCAAATGTTGAAATAATATATATTTAATATAGATATCGAACATATACCAAAAGAAAAAAAATAATAGGGAACCATAATATTGAAAAAGAAAGATAAATTAAGGTATAATTCTTTCCATTAAATCGAATTCCAAATAAGAATGCATAAATAAATCACATGTCGTATTGAATCAAAAGTTTTTTTTTTGTGTGTGTGTGTGTTCTAACAATCATGATGACAATTGCAAATTCTTAATGCTGAGCCAGGGAGTGTCTCACAACCACCATTTGGATTTTTCGTCTTGAAACTACTAATACATTTGTTTTCACAACATTGTTCGTCACAAACTTTTTCACTGCATACACCCAAAGCTGTTAAGCATTGATCATCTCTGTCACGACCCAAAACCGGGCCGCGACTGGCACCCACACTTACCCTCCTATGTGAGCGAACCAACCAATCTAAACCTTAACATTTCAATTTAATATCAACAGAAGTAATGCGGAAGACTTAAACTCATTAATAAAAAGACAATTCAATAACTTCTAAAATTCAACATCTATTATTCCCCAAAATCTGGAAGTCATCACCACAAGAACATCTATGATCAAATTACTAAACTAAGAGTATTCTAAGAAGCTAAAATAAACAAAAGCTAGTCCATGCCGGAACTTCAAGGCATCAAGACATGAGGAAGAAGATCCAGTCCAAGCTAGAAGCATTAGCTCACCCTGAAATCCGGTGTAATGAAGACTGGCTAGAGTTGCGGTTGAGTTGAAGACGACGGTACGTTTGCTGCAGTCCACAAATAACAAAGAAAACAAATACAAGTAGGGGTCAGTACAAAACACGGGTACTGAGTAGATATCATCGGCCAACTCAAAATAGAAAACAGTATATATCAGATAATATCATAAATCAACTACAATACTCAACGTGTAGCAACAACAAGTTCTATAATCATTAATAAACACCGCCAAGTTCACACATGAGGACTCAAGCCTCAATACCATACTCTTTTGGGAATTAGGTTCATTAGATTGAGTATATTAACATCTTTCAAGATTCTTTATCTTTATTCCTCTTGTGTCGGTACGTGACACTCCGCTCCCCTACTACTATGTGTCGGTACGTGACACTCCGATCCCCTAATTCTACGTGTCGGTTCGTGACACCCGATCCCCCTATTCTACGTGTCGGTTCGTGACACCCGATCCCCTAATTCTACGTGTCGGTTCGTGACACCCGATCCCCTAATTCTACGTGTCGGTTCGTGACACCCGGTCCCCCTAATTCTACGTGTCGGTTCGTGACACCCGATCCCCTAATTCTACGTGTCGGTTCGTGACACCCGGTCCCCTAATTCTACGTGTCGGTTCGTGACACCCGATCCCCTAATTCTACGTGTCGGTTCGTGACACCCGGTCCCCCTAATTCTACGTGTCGGTTCGTGACACCCGATCCCCTAATTCTACGTGTCGGTTCGTGACACCCGGTCCCCCTAATTCTACGTGTCGGTTCGTGACACCCGATCCCCTAATTCTACGTGTCGGTTCGTGACACCCGGTCCCCTAATTCTACGTGTCGGTTCGTGACACCCGATCCCCTAATTCTACGTGTCGGTTCGTGACACCCGATCCCCTAATTCTACGTGTCGGTTCGTGACACCCGGTCCCCTAATTCTACGTGTCGGTTCGTGACACCCGGTCCCCCTAATTCTACGTGTCGGTTCGTGACACCCGCTCCCCTAATTCTACGTGTCGGTTCGTGACACCCGGTCCCCCTAATACTACGTGTCGGTTCGTGACACCCGCTCCACTAATCTCATTCTATTAATTCATCAATCCTTCTTTTATACCAAGGCATCATCAACCCCATTACTTTAGTTCATCAAGCCTTCTTTTATACCAAGGCATCATCAATCTCATTACTTTAGTTCATCAAGCCTTCTTTTATACCAAGGCATCATCATTAACAAGGGGTTTTCAAGATTTGGGATTCAATAGCTTCATCATGCTTATTTTATCACAATTATATACTCACATTCATACAAGCATACAATTAAGCATATAGAAGGGTTTACAATACTACCCAATACATATCATTCGCTATTAAGAGTTTACTACGAATAGCATAAACCATAACCTACCTCCACCGAAGATTCGTGATCAAGCAAGCAAATTCCCCAAATTCTTGTTGTCCTCTTCGTTTCTCTCTCTCTCTACTCGTTCTCCCTCTCTTTCTGTTCTTTTTCTTTTTCTTATTCAAACCCTCTTTCTTTTACCCTAATTAGCATATAATTAAGTATAAAGGTGGTAATAATATCCACTAATTAACTTAAGGTTACCTCTTTTAACCCCCAAGTAATTAGACTTATTAACATTAACCCACTAACTTTATAATTAAAGCAGGAATAGTCCAAAACGCCCCTTAAATTACTTAACAGAAATCCGACCCAGCCTGGGATTACGCAGCCTGTGACGGCCCGTCGTGCCTGCGACGGTCCGTCCTGCTGCTTCCGTCACAAAGTTCAGAGACTCAATTTCCTTGAAGAGTCTGTGACGGTCCGTCGTGCCCACGACGGTCCGTCCTGCCATGTCGTCACGAAGTTCAGAGAGTCGATTTCAGTACCCAAATTTCAGAATTCTAAGTGTTTTGGAACGAGACCCCCTCGACGGCCCGTCGTGCCCATGACGGTCCGTCGTGGGTTCCGTCGACTCAGACAGTTTTTCCAGAAATAAAATCTGCTGCTCAAAACGACTAAACAGGTCGTTACACTAGATACCAATTTACCCATCGTTCGTCCCCGAACGATCACGAGAAGAAAACAAGGGCGAAAAGGGAGTACCTGAATCTGTAAACAGGTGTGGGTATCTTTCTTGCATATCAGCCTCCTTCTCCCAAGTGGCCTCTTCAACTGGTCGATTCTTCCATTGGACTTTGATGGATGCAATCTCCCTTGATCTCAATTTGCGAATTTCTCTACCTAAAATGGCAATAGGCTCTTCCTCATAAGTCAAATTTTCATCAAGTAGAACCGAATCCCAACGAATGATGTAGTTTCCATCCCCATGGTATCTTTTTAACATAGACACATGAAATACCGGATGCACTCCGGACAGCCCTGGAGGCAAGGCTAACTCATAAGCCACCTCTCCTACTCGCTTAAGTACTTCAAAGGGACCAATATACCTTGGGCTTAGTTTACCCCTTTTACCAAACCGCATCACCCCTTTCATGGGCGAAACCTTCAGCAAGACTTGCTCACCCTCCATAAACTCCAAGTCTCTAACCTTTCGATCTGCATATTCCTTTTGCCTGCTTTGAGCCGCTAAAAGCTTTTCTTGAATAGATTTCACCTTCTCTAATGAATCCCTCAAAAGGTCAGTACCCCAAGGTCTAACCTCAAATGCATCAAACCAACCAATGGGAGACCTACATCTCCTCCCATACAATGCTTCAAAAGGAGCCATGTCAATACTTGAGTGATAGCTATTATTGTATGAAAACTCCGCTAAGGGTAAGAAGCTATCCCAATGGCCACCAAATTCTATCACACATGCACGAAGCATATCCTCCAACACTTGAATCGTTCGCTCAGACTGTCCATCGGTCTGAGGGTGGAATGCAGTACTAAGGTCTAACCTAGTACCTAATTCAGCATGCAATGTTCTCCAAAACTTAGAAGTAAACTGCGTACCTCTATCTGATATGATGGAGAGTGGAACTCCATGCAATCGAACAATCTCTGAGATATAGAGTTTGGCTAACTTTTCTGCATTGTAAGTCACCTTGACCGGAATGAAGTGAGCAGACTTAGTTAACCTATCCACAATTACCCAAATAGAATCAAACTTACCCAATGTCTTTGGAAGACCAACCACAAAGTCCATTGCAATCCTTTCCCACTTCCATTCGGGAATGGGCATTCTCTGAAGTGTTCCTCCGGGCCTCTGGTGTTCATACTTTACTTGTTGACAATTTGGACATTTGGCAACAAAATCAACAATGTCGCGCTTCATTCTACTCCACCAAAAGTGTTGCTTTAGGTCACGATACATCTTGGTTGCACCAGGATGTATAGAATATCCGGAACTATGAGCCTCTGTAAGAATAGTGTGGATCAAATCATCAACACGGGGTACACATACCCTTCCCTTGATTCTCAAAACACCTTCCTCATCGATTGTTGCTTCTTTAGCCTCTCCTCGCAACACTTTATCTCGGATCCGGATCAATTTCTCATCATTAAACTGTTTTCCCTTGATCTTGTCAAGAAAAGAAGATCTCGCCTCCACACTGGCCAAAAATCCTCCCTTCTCATTTACTTCCAACCTCATAAGGTTATTAGCCAGAGTCTGAACTTCTCTAGCTAATGGGCGTCTAGAAGCTTGTAAGTGAGCTAGACTACCCATGCTCCCTGCTTTTCTACTTAAGGCGTCTGCCACCACATTAGCCTTTCCTGGGTGATACAAGATGGTGACATCATAATCCTTCAGTAGTTCCATCCATCTCCTCTGTCTCAAATTTAAATCTTTCTGAGTAAAGACATACTGTAGGCTGCGATGATCCGTATAGACTTCACACTTAACCCCATATAGATAGTGTCTCCATTGCTTTAATGCAAACACTACCGCAGCCAACTCCAAATCGTGGGTCGGATAATTACGTTCATGCACCTTTAGTTGCCTCGAAGCATACGCAATTACGTTCTTCTCTTGCATTAGCACTGCACCCAAACCAGAATAGGATGCATCACAATACACAATGAAGTTCTTACCCTCTACTGGCAAGGTAAGGATAGGTGCGGTAGTCAACAAGGTCTTGAGTTTCTGAAAGCTTTCCTCACATTCATCCGACCATACAAATGGAACATTCTGCTTAGTCAAGTTCGTCAATTGGGAAGCAATAGAAGAGAATCCCTTGACAAATCGACGGTAGTAACTGGCTAAACCAACAAAGCTTCTTATTTCTGACACATTAGTAGGTCTTACCCAATTCTTCACTACTTCGATCTTAGAAGGATCCACCATCACTCCATCCTTAGAAACCACGTGCCCCAAGAAGGACACTGAATCTAGCCAAAACTCACACTTGGAGAACTTGGCATAAAGCTTTTTCTCCCTCAACATTTTCAACACAATTCTCAAATGCTCCTCATGTTCCTTCTTACTCTTGGAGTATATCAGTATATCATCAATAAATACGATCACAAAGAGATCCAGATATGGCTTAAAAATCCCGTTCATCAAGCTCATGAAAGCAGCAGGGGCATTCGTTAGTCCAAAGGACATTACCAAGAATTCATAATGCCCATACCTGGTTCGAAAAGCAGTCTTTGGCACATCTGCTGCCCGTATTTTCAATTGATGATAACCAGACCTCAAGTCAATCTTAGAGAAGACACAAGCACCTTGTAACTGATCGAACAAATCATCAATGCGAGGAAGAGGATACCTGTTCTTAACAGTTACTTTATTCAGTTGCCGGTAATCTATGCACATCCGAAGACTCCCATCTTTCTTCTTCACAAACAAAACAGGAGCACCCCAAGGGGATGCACTCGGTCTAATAAAGCCTTTCCCTAACAATTCTTGAAGTTGGGCTTTTAACTCCCTTAACTCTGCTGGAGCCATTCTATAAGGGGGTATGGAAATGGGACGAGTACCCGGCTCCAAATCAATGCAAAAGTCAATATCCCTGTCCGGTGGCATACCAGGAAGGTCTGCAGGGAACACATCCAGAAACTCACGAACTACCGAAACCGACTCAATCGAAGGTACTTGGGTAGTATCATCCCTGAGGTGTGCCAAGAACGCTAAACACCCTTTACTAACCATTTTCTTAGCACGAAGAAAGGAGATGATACGAACTGGGGTGGAAGTGTAGTTACCCTCCCATACTAACGGATCTGTCCCAGGCTTGGCCAACGTTACAGTTTTAGCATTACAATCTAAGATTGCAAAATTTGGAGAAAGCCAAGTCATACCCAGAATTACATCGAAATCAACCATTTCTAAGATAACCAAGTCTACACGAGTATTGCTACCCATAAAAGTCACCAGACAAGACCTATATACCTTTTCGACTATCACAGACTCACCCACCGGAGTAGAAACACGAATAGGCATGTCAAGCAATTCACAATGTAAATTAAGACCAGTAGCAAATGAGGAAGATACATATGAAAATGTGGAGCCAGGATCAAATAATACAGAAGCCATGCAATCACAAACCAAAAGATTACCTGTGATAACAGCATCTGATGTCTCCGCTTCAGACCGCCCAGGGAAAGCGTAACAATGGGCCCTATCACCTGTCTGCCCGTTGCCCCTACCATGTGGTGTTGTAGTAGCTCCAATTTGTCCGTCACCCCGGCCGTTTTGGTGACCACCATTACCTCGGCCACCACGCCCTCCAGAATAACGGCCTCTTCCATGACCACCTCTACCTCTGACTGTTGGGGGTCTGTAACCTTGTTTTGGACAAAACCTCCTAATGTGTCCGATCTCTCCACATCCATAACACTCTCTGGACTCAAGCATAGGTCTCTGTGAGAACGACGAGGTCTGGGGATGACCTCCAGACTCAGAGAAGTGTTGACCGGTCTGCGGTGGACCCCCAACTACGGTCTGCAGTGAAGACTGAATAGGTCGGGCTGGATAACCTCCTGAACCCTGCCCTCTGGAGTAAGAACCATTAAACTCACCTCCCTTACGAAACCTTTTAGATGTCGATGCCATGGTGAAGTCATCTGGCTTCACTCCCTCCACCTCTATCACGAAGTCTACCACTTCCTGAAAGGATTTCGCTGTAGCCGCTACCTGTAAGGCTGAAATCCGCAAATCTGACCTCAACCCTTTCACAAAACGGCGAATCCGCTCTTGTGAACTGAAGCAAAGCTGGGTGGCATACCTAGATAATGCACGAAACTTAGCCTCATACGCAGTGACCGTCATTCTGCCTTGCTCTAGGCTCAAGAACTCATCTCTCCTCCTATCCCTCAAGGTTCGGGGGATATACTTCTCCATAAACAAGCTAGAGAATGACGCCCAAGTCATAGGTGGTGCCTGTGCCGGTTGACACTCAACATGTGACCGCCACCACATTTTGGCGTTCCCCTGAAACTGATAAGTCACAAACTCCACACCAAACCGTTCTACTATACCCATCTTATGTAGTAACTCATGACAATCAACCAGAAAATCGTAGGCATCCTCAGATTCAGCACCCTTGAAGACTGGAGGTTTCAATTTCAAGAACTTACTGAAAAGTTCATGCTGATCGCTTGTCATTATAGGCCCTGTAGTCAAACGAGGAAACGTGCCTATTTCCAATGGAGCATCCATGCGGGGAGCCGCAGCAGTTGCCTGTTGTACTTCCGGAACCTGAGGTGCTGGTGCAGAAAACACTGGAGGTGTCTGGCCTTGATCAGATAACCCACTAAGATAAGCCAGAACCTGATTGATCATCTCTGGGGTAGGTTGGGGTGGCAATCCCTCATTCTGTACTTGTTCATTCTCCCCTTCCTCACCCTCTATTACTACTTCCTCAGTCGGTGGAGGAGTCACCGCCCTAGTACCAGATGGGGCAGGTGCTTGTCCTCTTCCCCTAGAGGACGTCCTCCCACGACCTCTACCACGGCCTCTTGCCGCTGCTCTTCCTCGAGCTACAGCCCCAGTGGCTGGCTCAGACGCACCCTGTCCCGCCGGTGCTGGTGTTGACGTAGTCGTTGCTCTAGTTCTAACCATCTGCGAAATAGAGTGAAGATGGTCAGATACCAATTTGTATCACCTAGATACCAATTGGATTCAAGTAATAGCACGAAAGAAAGAAAGAATGGAATTTTCCTAAAGTCCTATAGCCTCTCAAAGAAAAGTAAAGGCGTCCCCCTACCGTTCCTTAAGACTCTACTAGACTCGTTCTTGTGTGATGAGACCAACGAACCTAATGCTCTGATACCAAGTTTGTCACGACCCAAAACCGAGCCGCGACTGGCACCCACACTTACCCTCCTATGTGAGCGAACCAACCAATCTAAACCTTAACATTTCAATTTAATATCAACAGAAAGTAATGCGGAAGACTTAAACTCATTAATAAAAACCAATTCAATAACTTCTAAAATTCAACATCTATTATTCCCCAAAATCTGGAAGTCATCACCACAAGAACATCTATGATCAAATTACTAAACTAAGAGTATTCTAAGAAGCTAAAATAAACAAAAGCTAGTCCATGCCGGAACTTCAAGGCATCAAGACATGAGGAAGAAGATCCAGTCCAAGCTAGAAGCATTAGCTCACCCTGAAATCCGGTGTAATGAAGACTGGCTAGAGTTGCGGTTGAGTTGAAGACGACGGTACGTTTGCTGCACTCCACAAATAACAAAGAAAACAAATACAAGTAGGGGTCAGTACAAAACACGGGTACTGAGTAGATATCATCGGCCAACTCAAAATAGAAAACAGTATATATCAGATAATATCATAAATCAACTACAATACTCAACGTGTAGCAACAACAAGTTCTATAATCATTAATAAGCACCGCCAAGTTCACACATGAGGACTCAAGCCTCAATACCATACTCTTTTGGGAATTAGGTTCATTAGATTGAGTATATTAACATCTTTCAAGATTCTTTATCTTTATTCCTCTTGTGTCGGTACGTGACACTCCGCTCCCCTACTACTATGTGTCGGTACGTGACACTCCGATCCCCTAATTCTACGTGTCGGTTCGTGACACCCGATCCCCTAATTCTACGTGTCGGTTCGTGACACCCGATCCCCTAATTCTACGTGTCGGTTCGTGACACCCGATCCCCTAATTCTACGTGTCGGTTCGTGACACCCGATCCCCTAATTCTACGTGTCGGTTCGTGACACCCGATCCCCTAATTCTACGTGTCGGTTCGTGACACCCGATCCCCTAATTCTACGTGTCGGTTCGTGACACCCGATCCCCTAATTCTACGTGTCGGTTCGTGACACCCGATCCCCTAATTCTACGTGTCGGTTCGTGACACCCGATCCCCTAATTCTACGTGTCGGTTCGTGACACCCGGTCCCCCTAATACTACGTGTCGGTTCGTGACACCCGCTCCACTAATCTCATTCTATTAATTCATCAATCCTTCTTTTATACCAAGGCATCATCAACCCCATTACTTTAGTTCATCAAGCCTTCTTTTATACCAAGGCATCATCAATCTCATTAACAAAGTAGATTAGGGTTTTTCAAGATTTGGGATTCAATAGCTTCATCATGCTTATTTTATCACAATTATACAATCACATTCATACAAGCATACAATTAAGCATATAGAAGGGTTTACAATACTACCCAATACATATCATTCGCTATTAAGAGTTTACTACGAATAGCATAAACCATAACCTACCTCCACCGAAGATTCGTGATCAAGCAAGCAAATTCCCCAAATCCTTGTTGTCCTCTTCGTTTCTCTCTCTCTCTACTCGTTCTCCCTCTCTTTCTGTTCTTTTTCTTTTTCTTATTCAAACCCTCTTTCTTTTACCCTAATTAGCATATAATTAAGTATAAAGATGGCAATAATATCCCACTAATTAACTCAAGGTTACCTCTTTTAACCCCCAAGTAATTAGACTTATTAACATTAACCCACTAACTTTATAATTAAAGCAGGAATAGTCCAAAACGCCCCTTAAATTACTAACCAGAAATCCGACCCAGCCTGGGATTACGCAGTCTGTGACGGGCCGTCGTGCCTGCGACGGTCCGTCCTGCTGCTCCCGTCACAAAGTTCAGAGACTCAATTTCCTTGAAGAGTCTGTGACGGTCCGTCGTGCCCACGACGGTCCGTCCTGCCATGTCGTCACGAAGTTCAGAGAGTCGATTTCAGTACCCAAATTTCAGAATTCTAAGTGTTTTGGAACGAGACCCCCTCGACGGCCCGTCGTGCCCATGACGGTCCGTCGTGGGTTCCGTCGACTCACACAGTTTTTCCAGAAATAAAATCTGCTGCTCAAAACGACTAAACAGGTCGTTACAATCTCGTACTATCACATGTGCACCTATGTTAGCCATATCACGAATTCCACTAGTACCTATTCATGAACATAACATAACATAACACACGTTATCAATAACAACATATCTAGTACTTCAGAGATAGATGAAATCAATATCCAAAAAAAGTGAGAATTGATAAAATGTACCTAGTGCACAAACAAGGAGGAGGAAAAAGCACAAAGTTGATGAGAGTTTAGCCATTTGCTTGTAATGAAAAAAAATATATATGCCAAAAATTATTTTGGAATATGAATATTTATAGGTAGAAAATGTGTAGAAAATCTAAAATTTGATTAATTGAAATGATATATTTTGCAAAACATGAAATGGATTAATTAATGATTTGCTAGATTTGTACAATTTTTGACTTGACTTGACTTGTTTTATTGGGAAAAGAACATTAATGTTCTTGTTAAAATGAATAATAGGAAACTTTATTTTTTTTATTCTTTTATATAATATGTTTTATTAAGATATTAACTTTTATGTTTCAAAAATTAATAAACATTATGATTGGTTAAATATTTTTAAAAAAATCATTTTCAATTAGTCAAAACATTTTTAAAATATTTTTTCTAGGTCAAATATTTTAATAATATATTCTCTAGAAAAAGAAAAAAAGCTTACACCCTTACCTCTTTATTTATCTAAATTATATAAAAATAATTTTAAAATAATAATTTTATTTACTTACAAAAATCAATTTATTTTCTAAAAAATATTTTTCATGAAAACATTTTCCACCGTATACTCTATGTATTGATAGTGATATTATCTTATTTTTATTGATAAGATTTATTTTGGTCTTCATCATATCCATTATCAAACTATATTAATTGTTGGAATTATCTCATAAAATTAAGTCCTTCGTGATTTTATATTATTGATGTTTCTAGGCAGAATAGTCGTACTTGTATCGGATTGTATTATGAATTTTTCTACTTAGCTTTTTGTCATCTGAACCCTTATACTCATCATAACACAATATAGTAAACCCCTCTTACCATTAATCATCCTTATGTGGCATTAATATGGATGAGTTAGCAAGAGAGTGTAGTCACACGCCTGCAAAGACAAGTGAACATGATATTTGAAATTTCAATTTTTACTTTTAAGTTATTAAAATTATTTTTATAAAAAAATAAATTTATAAAGGAAAAAAACTCCATCTTCTTCTCCACACTACCTTTTTTCCAGCCACCCCAATCCAGTCTATTTTTCTTTCTTATCCATACCCTATTATTATTTATCTTTATTTTTTTTCACTTCTTTCTTCTTTCCCCCACCCATACCTATTTTTTTCCTCTTCAATCATCACTTTCCCTCTTTTTCCCCTCCCATATTTCTATGTTTCTGCCTTTCCTTGCTCCTTTTCAACTTCTTTCTTGTTTTTCTTTTTTTTTTACCCAAAATAAAAATTAAATTGGACAAAAAATTTTGAACATAATAAGCAAAGAAAAATCAGAAATTAGTAGAATTGTTGATATCTCTAATGACTAACTTGACCTTTTGGTGTCAAAATTATTCTTTTATTTGTAAGCAATTTGGGGTGTGAAATATTAGTTAACATTCGATTATGAAAAACTTGGTTGTTGTTATTGTGGTTGTTAGATGACTTAGGTTGTTGTTACTTTGATCTCGCCGGTAAAAATGGACGTCGCAGTCAAAAATGGAGACGATGCAATGGCTCCATCGATTTCTCCGCCATCGACGAGATCCTCTACCTTGTTCCGATCAGTTTGTATTGCTATCCCTGCCGAAAAATCAAAAATGCTATATTGGGTTTTACAATTGGATTCTAATGGGTTTTACGACGCCGGCTTGGTGGTGAAATAGTGAAAATAGTGAGGATTAGAAATGTCAATAATAAATTAAAATGGCACTAGCGGGGGTGAAGTAGTTTCATGACTTCATCAGATTGCTGGATTGTGAAAAAATCAAAGAAGAAAAAAATGAGGATATGGAGATGGTGGAGTTTTAACAGTGATGGTGGGTTAGGGAAAGTGGAGGAAAGGTGTACAAAAATAATAATTTTATTTTATTTAATAAAATAGATTTTTTTAAATTTGTCTTTTATTTAATACTAATAATTAAAAAATTATTATGAAAAAAATAATGACTTGGCATTAATATATATAACATGAATATAACATGTCATCTATGTAAGGGAGAATGAGATACACACATGGTCAGAGGAATTTAAAAATCTCATTTTGGTTAAGTTTAGGAGTTTAGATGAAAAAAAGCTAATTAAAGAGTCCATAATACAATCCGATACACGAGGGTTCACAAGACTATTTTGACATGTTTCTATTATAATAAATTATTAATTATATAGAGCAACTACCATCAAACTTGAATTTGACACGTTTTTCTTGATTTGATAACAATAATTTTGGTAAAGAAAATATGCTTATTCCTTTTTCTTAATTGTCAATCCAAAATAAACGTAATGACACTCGTCTTATTCCACCAAGACAAGTCAGCCTAAAACTCAACCATTTAAATAAAATGCATAAATTTTATAATAAACTCAAATATATCCCCAAAATCTGATTGTCACGTGTACAAGTCTCTAAAGTATTACAAATGAATCAATACGAGTATCATATGACATTGTTCCTAGAGTAGAACAAGATCAATAATAGAGGTAAGAAGGTCCGCCGAAATGACAAGCAACTACCTCACGAATCTCCATAAGAAGTCTCTGACAATGAGAAGAGAAAATATCACAAATGTTCAGGCTAAAACCTACAAAAAAAATTGTAGAAGCAAGAGGTGAGTACCAAACTTCACGGTACTCATCAAGTAAACCTCTAAACACAAGCTAAGGGGATTAAATACAGGTACTCCTTACACCCCAAGTGAACCTCCACAACTACAACCTGCATAAAATCAGCTCATCTAACAGTTCACCATTTACAAGTACATATCTCAACAACAACATTCTAACAATCTCATATTCCAATCAACTAGCTCAATATACATCAATACAACCTCAATAAAAAGGCACTCACAATATCAGCAACACACAAGACCAGGTTCATCAAATAGAGATAACTAAATATCAAGTACTTTCCAACCACCAATAAAATACATATTCATAAAGAAAGAAGAATGTCATGGGATGCAATACAATAAGACACCATGAAATGATATGTCTCAAAATACCAAGTATTCTCTCAACCGTATATACATGATATTCCTCGAAAATACATCGAGAGTTCATGACCCATGGGGGACTTGCGGGTCCATATACCGACACGGACGATCTCCACGTGTCTGCGGACAATCTCAACACACTATCATAAATCAAACAATTTCCCCACGAACGATCTCCATGTGCCCAAATTATTATTATAACTTCTTCATTACACGGATGATCTCTACGTGCCCAAATAATCATAACTCGATCTCAACACGAATGATCTCCACGTGTTAGACCTTTACTCAGACCCAAACCATGTCAATGTATGTGCACAATATTACATCAAATAAAGGGGATGATGCAACATCGGGTTCAGTAAAGAACAGCATCACACATAATAAATCAAGTCAATAATATATCAGTCAATGCCCATATGCTTTGGCATTGTCGAATTACAATCCACATTCTATAGTAATAAACTATCTTATAACAGTGGTAGTCGTACCATACTCAACCCATCACACACAAACAATATATTACATTGCCTTTTATTATCTCTTTTCATCATTAGAATTAATCAAGGTGGACAAGTAAACCTTTCACCAAGTCCCATCACTCCCAAACACATACCAAAAGGAAAATACATGAATTTCATACACTTAAAAAGGATTTAGAAAACCAATTGCCTCGATCAATCAAGAATTCACTCTAAAAGTTGAGTCTTCCCCTTTCTTTGAACTTCCAACTCAAAACTCACAACACTTATATTACTATGTGTTTATTCTTGACCCAAAAATTCACTTATGATCAAGTTCCTAAATCTTGGTGTCAATTATCATATTTTCTACGTTTTCAAGCCTAGGATAAAATTTCAATTTCTCCAAATAATACAATCTAATAATTTTCATATAATATAATATTACCAATATTTAATTTTATATAATAATAATATAATAGTATCAACACTTGACTTTTCTTGAATAATTAAAACAATAAAATAAAAGAAAGGTCCAAATTATTATCAAGTAACATACAGTAACTTTAATGGAGAAAATCAAAAACCTCAGCACCTTTCCAAACGTATAAACCTTTTGAGCATTTTTTTCTTTCCCAAATTTCAATTTCTCAAATGAAAAAAAATTATGTCATCAATTAATGACTACCTAAAATTCCACAACAGCAGCAACATGCCCTCATATTTTTTTTTTAATTTATTATTATTATTTATTCATTTTCCTTTTCTATTATTATTAGCAATAAAATAAATTTTATTAAATTTGAAAATCATTTCACCTATTCTTATAAGTCATAAACTATTTATAAAAGCTACTAAAAATGATTCATATAAGAATAATGATTAAAATTCATATTAGTCGTTACATTTATTTTCTTGCAATTTTAATTTTTTCCTTACTTTTGTTTCATTTTCAAAGAAACGCATCTCCATTTTTTAAACCTTCCTCACATGAAAAATAAATGTCTTATCAAATTACCATTTAATTTCTTTTTAATTTATACTATATAAATTTATTATGTTTGAAGTAGATATAAAATAATCATTTAAATATATTCTTGAATAGTATTGATCTTTTGAATTTGTAAAAAAAAAAAAAAGCAATATTCAACATATATTTAACAAACTTTTAAAGTTAGAGATAACAAGAAATATTAATGTTTACTCTAAAACATAAAAGAAATATGACCTAAAATACTCTCAAAGTATTGAAAAATGGTACAAAATTACCCTCCACCACCTAGTGGCTCCAAAATGCCCTTTTCATCCACCTAGTGGCTCCAAAATGCCCTTTTCATCCACCTATTGGCTCCAAAATACCCTTGTCATCCACCTTTGGGTTCAAAATTGATCATTTTTTTAATTGTTTTAAAATTAAACTCTTTAAATATTTTTTAAAATACTTGGCGTTCAACTATTGATTATAATTTTAATTTATTAATATAATTTATAAATCAACCCACTACCCACTCATTACTAACTAAACCTCACTCAATTAATGATCCAATTATAATATCAAAATCGTCATGAACACTACTAAAACACGATGAAATTATAGATTCCTGAAAATGACTTCCAAAATTATTCGAGTCCGAATCGAAATTCCAATTAAATTCAGGTTGAGCCGCTTATTTAGGAGGACACTTTCTTTCAAAATTGAAGGTAAACAAGTAATACATCCCGAATTAATTCATGCACTTCTTTTAAATATAATATTATAAATATTTATAATTTGTTTTAAAACCTTTAATATATTATTTTGAAAAAAAAGTTATCTATGAAGTAACATTACATAATTGAGACGTAAGAATAATTAAGATGAACATAGTCAGACTTTTAAGTTTATCGGTGATTTTTATTTAGCCACTTGAATGTATGATAATTTACTTCTATAATTTTTAAAAACACTCAATTGGCAGTAGCTTGCATTAATAATGTGACGGGTTTATTAAGAGAAATTTAATTAGTAATGGGTGGGTAATGAATCGATATATAAATTATACTAATAAGTTAAATTATAACAAATAGTTGAGCACCACGAATTTAAAAAAATATTTAAATAGTTTAAATATAAAACCGTTAAATAAGTTGTCAATTTTGAACCAAAAGGTGGATGACAAGGGTATTTTGGACTCAATAGGTGGGTGGAAAGGGTATTTTGTAGCCAATAGGTGGATGGAGGGTAATTTTGTACCATTTTCAATACTTTGAGGGTATTTTAGGCCCTTTTCCGTATTCTAAAAACTGCACAGTAAAAAGATAACGAAAATTACCAAAAAATGTACATAATTCTAAATTAGAGTGTCTCTCTCTCTCTCTCTTCCTTTTTTTTTTTCCTATATGATGTTTGACGCTTCTATTAGAGTTCAATTATTTCGAATTTATATCGCATATAATTCAATCGAAAAAAAGTTCTTCCTATTAAAGATGTTTATATACCCACTATTCGAGCTTAAAATCTTCAATTAAGAAATATACAGTCTCATCTATCGCACCACATTTATTGTTGATGGTAATATGAATTTATGTTAAATCTTCATCTTTCATTGAATTCTCCTTAAACAAAACAATTAGAGTATATTAATAAGCATTTACAAAAGATAAACCATACTTATTTTTAGAGGACGACACATATTGCTTCACGTTCACCCTTAATCAAAGGTCTCAAATTTAAGCTTTAGATTTGAAGAAAATTCGGTTGATACTTATTTTTAGAGGACAATACACACTGCTTTAAGTTCATTCTTTACTAGAGGTCTCAAATTCAAACAATATGGAGAAAATTTTGTCGATTGCACGATCTAAATTTGATCGAAATTCTAAAACGAATACCAAATGTCGAAATAATATATATTTAGTATAGATACCAAACATATACCGAAAGAAAAAAACAATAGGGAACCATAATATTGAAAAAGCAAAATAATAGTTCTTTCCATTAAATCGAATTTCAAATAAGAATGCATAAATAAATCACATGTAGTATTGAATCAAAAGTTTTTTTTTGTGTGTGTGTTCTAACAATCATGATGACAGTTGCAAATTCTCAATGCTGAGCCAGGGAGTGTCTCACAACCACCATTTGGATTTTTCGTCTTGAAACTACTAATACATTTGTTTTCACAACACTGTTCGTCACAAACTGTTTCACTACATACACCCAAAGCTGTTAAGCATTGATCATCTCGTACTATCACATGTGCACCTATGCTAGCCGTATCATGAATTCCGCTAATACCTATTCAACAACATAACATAACACACATTATCAACAACAATATATCTAGTAAAATTTCAACATATAGATGAAATTAATAACAAAAAAAAGTGAGAATTGATAAAATGTACCTAGTATACAAACAAGGAGGAGGAAAAAGCACAAAGTTGATGAGAGTTTAGCCATTTTGCTTGTATCCAAAAAAAGTTATATGCAAAAATTATTTTGGAATATGAGTATTTATAGGTAGAAAATCTAGAATCTAATTAATTGAAAAGGCATATTTGGTAAAATAATAAATGGATTAATTAATGATTTGCTAGATTTGTACAATCTTTGACTTGACCTGCTTTATTTGGGGGGAAAAATCTCGTTAAAATGAATAATAGGTAACTTTATTTTTATTTTTATTTTTATCTAATATATGTATTATACTATTATTAAGATATTTACTTTTCTATTAAAATAATATTGTGATTGTTCAAATATTTTTTAAATTTTTTTTTATTTTCAATTGGTCAAAATATTTTTAATGTTTTTTCTAGGTCAAATATTTTGAAAATATATTCTCTAGAAATAAAAGCTTTACGCTATTACCTCTTTATTTATCTAATTTATATACAAATAATTTTGGAATAATAATTTTTGTTTAATTACAAAAATCAATTTATTTTCTAAAAAGTATTTTTCTAAAAAATATATTCCACCGTATACTTTATCTTTTGATAGAGATATTATCTTATTTTTATGGAAAAAATTGTATATAATAGCAAACTAATAACCTAAAATAAATGGAGTAGCTAGAGTTTGATTTAATTGTGCTTCATAGCAAACGTTTGCAAAAAATTGTCAGGTGCCTCTCTGCCAAATATCTCGTTTGCCACTCTCCTCCAATCTCTCGCTCGCTTCCTCACTTTTTTTTCAAACACAAATGTATAAAAATTGTTTCTAATTGTACAAAGCAGAGAAAATTGTAAAAATACATATATTTTTGTTCCCCTCTCTCCCCTCTTCCAGATCTCGCTCGCCACTCTCCCAAGTCTCGCTCACCACCCTCACCTTTCTCACTTATACAAACAGAAGCGAAATGTATAAATTGTGTTTCTATTTGTATAAAACGTGAGAAAATTGTATATACATGCAAGTACATATATTTTAGTCCTATACACTTATAATTATACAATAAAAATACTCCCCTGCCCAGTTTTCTTTGCCTTTCTCTCTTTCCTTTTTTATACAATTTTCAAATCGTATCTAATTTCTCTCTTTCTCGTTTTATACGATTCGATTCAATTGTATATTCCTTGTCAAGTCTCTTTTGTCTTTCTCTCTTTCTAATTTTATACAAATTCAAATTTTATATAATCGTTCTATACACTTATAATAATACAATTCATTTTATACACTTCGTTTTTATACAGTTCTCTGCCCAAGTGTCTTTCTCTTTCTTGTTTTATACACTTCGTTTTATACAATTTGCTTCAACTGTATATGTATAGCGAACTTTACAGTTTTTATATTTGCTACGGAGCGCAATTATGCAAACTTTGCTATAGCATACAAATATAAATTTTTTATTTGCTATATATGAAAGTTTTCCTATTTTTATTGATAAGATTTATTTTGATCTTCATAATATCCATTATCAAACTATATTAATTGTTGGAATTATCTCATAAAATTAAGTCCTTCGTGATTTTATATTATTGATGATTCTAGGCAGAATAGTCTGGTGAACTCTTGTGCTTGTATCGGATTGTATTATGGACTCTTCTACTTAGCTTTTTGTCATCTGAACCCTTATACTCAAGATAACACAATATATTAAACCCCTCTGACCATTAATCATCCTTATGTGGCATTAATATAGATGAGTTGACAAGAGATTGTAGTCACACGCCTTCAAAGACAAGTGAACATGATATTTGAAATTCCAACTTTTACTTTTAAGTTATTAAAATTATTTTTAAAAAAAATAAATTCAAAAAGGAAAAAAACTTCATCTTCTTCCCCACACTATCTTTTTTCCAGCCACCCCAACCTATTTTTCTTTCTTATTCACACCCTATTATTATTTATCTTTATTTTTCTTTCACTTCTTTCTTCTTTCCCCCACCCATCCCGATTTTTTTCCTTTTCAATCATCATTTTCCCTCTTTTTCCCCTCCCATACCTGAATTTATATCTTCCTGTCTTTCCTTGCTCCTTTTTCAACTTCTTTCTTGTTTTTTTTTTACCCTAAATAAAAAATGAAATTGGACAAAAAAATTTGAACATAATAAGCAAAGAAAAGTCAGAAATTAGTAGAAATGTTGATATCTCTAATGAGTAACTTGACCTCTTTTGGTGTCAAGATTATTCTTGTATTTGTAAGCAATTTGAGGTGTGAAATAGTAGTTAGCATTGGATTATGAAAAGTTTGGTTGTTGTTATTGTGGTTGTTAGATGACATAGGTTGTTGTTACTTTGATCTCGCCGGTAAAAATGGTGTGACGCCGGTAAAAATGGACGTCGCAGTCAAAAATGGAGACGACGCAATGACTCCATCGATTTCCCTGCCATCGACGAGATCCTCTACCTTGTTTCGACCAAGATGTATTGCTATCCCTGCTGAAAAATCAAAAATTCTATATTAGGTTTTACAATTAGATTCTAATGGATTTTACCACGCCGGCTTGGTGGTGAAATAGTGAAAATAGGGAGGATTAGAAATGTCAATAATAAATTAAAATGGCACTAGCGGGGGGTGAAGTAGTTTCATGACTTCATCAGATTGCTGGATTGTGAAAAAATTGAAGAAGAAAAAAATGAGGATATGGAGATGGTGGAGTTTTGACAGTGATGATGGGTTAAGGAAGGTGAAGGAAAGGTGTACAAAAATAATTATTTTATTTTATTTCATAAAATAGATTTTTTTAAATTTGTCTTTTATTTAATATTTTTACTAATGATTAAAAAATTATTATGAAAAAAGTTATGACTTGGCATTAATATATATGACATGGATATAGCATGTCATCTATGTAAGGGAAAGTGAGATACACACATGGTCAGAGGGATTTAAAAATCTCATTTTGGTTAAGTTTAGGAGTCCAGATGACAAAAAGCTAAGTATAAAAGTCCATAATACAATCTGATACAAGTACGGGGTCCACCAGACTATTCTGTCATGTTTCTATTATAATAATTATTAATTATATAGAGCAACTACCATCAAACTTGAATTTGACACGTTTTTCTTGATTTGATAACAATAATTTTGGTAAAAAAAATATGCTTATTCCTTTTTTTTAATTGTCAATCCAAAATAGACGTGATGACACTCGTCTTATCCCACCAAGACAAGTCAGCCTAAAACTCAACCATTTAAATAAAATGCAAAAATTTTATACTAAACTCAAAAATATCTCCAAAATCTGGTTGTCACGTGTACAAGCCTCTAAAGTATTACAAATGAATCAATACGAGTATTATATGACATTGTTCCTAGAGTAGAACTGTCACGACCCAAAACGGGCCGCGACTGGCACCCACACTTATCCTACTATGTGAGCGAACCAACCAATCCAATTCCCAACTTTACGACCATAAATAACGAAATATAATGCGGAAGACTTAAACTCATTAATGAAAATCGATTAAATAACTTATAACAACTCAATACTAATTATTCCCAAAATCTGGAAGTCATCACCACAAGAACATCTATCCTCAAATTACTAATCTAAGAGTATCTAAGAAGCTAGAATAAATAAAAAGCTAGTCCATGCCGGAACTTCAAGGCATCAAGACATGAAGAAGATGATCCAGTCCAAGCTAGAAGCATTAGCTCACCCTGAGATCCGACGTGATGAAAACTGGCTAGAGTTGCGGTTGAGTTGAAGACGATGGTACGTTTGCTGCACTCCACAAATAACAAAGAAAGAAACATACAAGTAGGGGTCAGTACAAAACACAAGTACTGAGTAGGTATCATCGGCCAACTCAAAATAGAAAACAGTATATATCAGATAATATCATAAATCAACTATAATACTCAACATGTAGCAACAACAAGTTCTAAAATCATCAGTAAGCACCCCAAAGTTCACTCATGAGGACTCAAGCCTCAATACCATACCCATTGGGAACTAGGTTCATTAGATTGAGTATATTAACATCTTTCAAGGTTCATTATCTTTATTTCTCTCGTGTCGGTACGTGACACTCCGCTCCATATA
>NC_028641.1:5869896-5923299 GCF_001406875.1 Solanum pennellii | reverse complement strand
GTGTCGGAACGTGACACCCGATCCATATTCTATCCTGGTGTCGGAACGTGACACCCGATCCATATTCTATCCTGGTGTCGGAACGTGACACCCGATCCTCTATTACTACCCTGGTGTCAGAACGTGACACCCGATCCTCTAACCTCATTCTTTTAGTTCATCAAGCCTTCTTTTATACTAAGGCATCATCATTAACAAGAGGTTTTCAAGATTAAAATTCAATAGCTTCATCATGCTTATTTTATCACAATTATATAATCACATTCATACAAGCATACAATTAAGCATATAGAAGGGTTTACAATACTACCCAATACATATCATTCGCTATTAAGAGTTTACTACGAATACCGTAAAAAACCATAACCTACCTCCACCGAAGAATTCGCGATCAAGCAAGCTATTCCTCAAATTCTTTGCTTTTCTCTTCGTTCTTCTCTTTCTCTCGATCGTTATCTCTCTTCTCTCTCTGTTCTTTCTGTTTTTCTTATTCCAAACCCTTTTCTTTTACCCTAATAATCATATAATTAAGTATAAAAGATGGTAAAAGTAACCCACTATTTATTCCAAGGTTGTTTCCTTTAACCCCCAAGTAATTGAATTATTAATATTAATCCATCAATCTTAATAATTATAAGCATGAAAAGTCCAAAACGCCCCTTTTAAAACTTAACAGAATTTCCGACCCGAGTGAGCTTACGGAACCTGTGACGGTCCGTCACGACTATGACGGGCCGTCCTGTAGGTCTGTCACAAAGCTCAGAGAGTTAATTTCTGTGGAAGATGTGTGACGGTCCGTCGTGCCCACGACGGTCCGTCCTGCCATTCCGTTACGAAGTTCAGAGAGTCGATTTCAGTACCCAATTTACAGAATTCTAAGTGTTTTGGAGCGAGACCCCCACGACGGTCCATCGTGCCCATGACGGTTCGTCGTGGGATCCGTCGACTCCGCCAGTTTTTCCAGAAATAAAATCTGCTGCTCAAAACAACTAAACAGGTCGTTACAACAAGATCAATAATAGAGGTAAGAAGGTTCGCCGAAATGACAAGCAACTACCTCACGATTCTCCATAAGAAGTCTCTGACAATGAGAAGAGAAAATATCACAAATGTTCAGGCTAAAACCTACAAAAAAAAAATTGTAGAAGCAAGAGGTGAGTACCAAACTACACGGTACTCATAAAGTAAACCTCTAAACACAAGCTAAGGGGATTAAATACAGGTACTCCTTACACCCCAAGTGAACCTCCACAACTACAACTTGCATAAAATCAGCTCATCTAACAGTTCACCATTTACAAGTACATATCTCAACAATAACATTCTAACAATCTCATATTCTCATCAACTAGCTCAATATACATAAATTACAACCTCAATAAAAAGGCACTCACAATATCAGCAACACACAAGACCAGGTTCATCAAATAGAGATAACTAAATATCAAGTACTTTCCAACCACCAATAAAATACATATTCATAAAGAAAGAAGAATGTCATGGGATGCAATACAATAAGACACAGAGAAATGATATGCCTCAAAATACTGAGTGTTCTCTCAACCGTAGATACATGATACTCCTCGAAAATACATCGAGAGTTCATGACCCATGGGGGACTCGCGGGTCCATATACCGACACGGATGATCTCCACGTGTCTGTGCGGACAATCTCAACACACTATCATAAATCAAACAATTTTCGCACGGACGATCTCTATGTGCTCAAATTATTATTATAACTTCTTCATTACACGGACGATCTCTACGTGCCCAAATAATCATAACTCGATCTCAACACGGATGATCTCCACGTGTTAGACCTTTACTCAGACCCAAACTATGTCAATGTATGTGCACAATATTACATCAAATAAAGGGGATGATGCAACATCAGGTTCAGTAAAGAACAGAATCACACATAATAAATCAAGTCAATAATATATTAGTCAATGCCCATATGCTTTGGCATTGTCGAATTACAATCCAAATTCTATAGTAATAAACTGTCTTTATAACACTGGTACTCGTACCATACTCAACCCCTCACACACAAACAATATATTACATTGTCTTTTATTATCCCTTTTCATCATTAGAATTAATCAAGGTGAACAAGTAAACCTTTCACCAAGTCCCATTACTCCCAAACACATACCAAAAGGAAAATACATGAATTTCATACACTTAACAAGGGTTTAGAAATCCACTTGCCTCGATCAATTAAGAATTCACTGTAAAACTTGAGTCTTACCCTTTCGTTGAACTTCCAACTCAAAGAAATCTATTCAAATAAATGACCGCAATAAAATTTCAAAACCCACAACACTTATATTACTATGTGTTTATCCTTGACCCAAAAATTCACTTAAGTGAGATTCGAACCTTGGTACAACAACACTAAAAAAGTCTTAAGTACCTATCCAAGAGCCTTTGGGCCAACTAAATCATTTATTCATTGGGTGCTCTATGTTAATTTTATACAAATACCTATCAATTTCTATATAGATATATATATTCCGTAACGAAGTTAATGGGTGCTCGAGCACCCGGCGGACATCATGTGGGTCCGCCTCTGTGATCAAGTTCATAAATCTTGGTGTCAATTATCATATTTTCTACGTTTTCAAGCCTAGGATAAAATTTTAATTTCTCCAAATAATACAATCTAATAATTTTCATATAATATAATATTACCAATATTTAATTTTATATAATAGTATCAACACTTGATTTTTCTTGAATAATTATGACAATAAAATAAAAGAAAGATCCAAATTATTATCAAGTTATATACAGTGACTTTAATGGAGAAAATCAAACACCTCAGCACCTTTCCAAACGTATAAACCTTTTGAGTATTTTTTTCTTTCCCAAATTTCAATTTCTCAAATGAAAAAAAAATATGTCATCAATTAATGATTACAGCAGCAACATGCCCTTATATTTTTTTCTTTTCTATTATTATTAGCAATAAAATAATCTTTATTAAATCTGAAAATCATTTCACCTATTCTTATAAGTAATAAATTATTTATAAAATCTACTAAAAATGATTCATATAAGAATAATGATTAAAATTCATATTAGTCGTTACATTTATTTTCTTGCAATTTTAATTTTTTCCTTACTTTTGTTTCATTTTCAAAGAAACGCATCTCCATTTTTTAAACCTTCCTCACATGAAAAATAAATGTCTTATCAAATTACCATCTAATTTCCTTTTAATTTATACTATATAAATTTATTATGTTTAAAGTAGATATAAAATAATCATTTAAATATATTCTTGAATAGTATTGATCTTTTGAATTTGTAAAAAAAAAAAAAGCAATATTCAACATATATTTAACAAACTATTAAAGTTAGAGATAACAAGAAATATTAATGTTTACTCTAAAACATAAAAGAAATATTCTAAAAACTGCACAGTAAAAAGATAACAAAAATTACCAAAAAATGTACATAATTCTAAATTAGATTGTCTCTCCCTCTTCCTTTTTTTTTTTTTCCTATATGATGTTTGGCGCTTCTATTAGAGTTCAATTATTTTGAATTTACATCGCATAGGGTTCAATCGGAGAAAAGTTCTCCCTATTAAAGATATTTATATACCCACGATTCGAGCTTAAAATCTTCAATTAAGAAATGTACAGTCTCATCTATCGCACCACATTTGTTGTTGATGGTAATATGAATTTATGTTAAATCTTCATCTTTCATAGAATTCTCCTTAAACAAAATAATTAGATTATATTAATAAGCATTTACAAAAAATAAACCATACTTATTTTTAGAGGACAACACATATTGCTTCACGTTCACACTTAATCAAAGGTCTCAAATTTAAGCTTTAGATTTGAAGAAAATTCGATTGATACTTATTTTTAGAGGACAATACACACTGCTTTAAGTTCATTCTAAACTAGAGGTCTCACATTCGAATAATATGGAGAAAATTTTGTCGATTGCACGATCTAAATTTGATCGAAATTCTAACACGAATATCAGATCTCGAAATAATATATATTTAATACGAATACCAAACATATACCAAAAGAAAAAAAACAATAGGGAACCATAATATTGAAAAAGCAAAATAAATTAAAGTATAGTTCTTTCCAATAAATCGAATTTCAAATAAGAATGCATAAATAAATCACATGTAGTATTGAATCAAAAGTTTTTTTTGTGTGTGTTCTAACAATCATGATGACAATTGCAAATTCTCAATGCTGAGCCTGGGAGTGTCTCACAACCACCATTTGGATTTTTCGTCTTGAAACTACTAATACATTTGTTTTCACAACACTGTTCGTCACAAACTGTTTCACTGCATACACCCAAAGCTGTTAAGCATTGATCATCTGGTACAATCACATGTGCACTTATGCTAGCCGTATCACGAATTCCGCTAATACCTATTCAAGAACATAACATAACACACATTATCAACAACAACATATCTAACAAAATTTTAAACATATAGATGAAATTAATAAACAAAAAAAAGTGAGATTTGATAAAATGTACCTAGTACACAAACAAGGAGGAGGAAAAAGCACAAAATTGATGAGAGTTTAGCCATTTGCTTGTATGGAAAAAAAGTTAATATGCAAAAATTATTTTGGAATATGAGTATTTATAGGTAGAAAATCTAAAATATAATTAATTGAAAAGGCAAATTTGGCAAAATAACAAATGGATTAATTAATGATTTGCTAGATTTGTACAATCTTTGACTTGACTTGTTTTATTTGGCAAAAAAAATCTTGTTAAAATGAATAATAGTAAACTTTATTTTTTTATTCTTTTATCTAATATATGTACTATTAAGATATGGGAAAAGGGTCTGATATACCTCTCAACTTTGTCATTTGGAGCTGATATACCCCTCGTTATAAAAGTGGCTCATATATGCCCTTGCCGTTATACAAACGGCTCACATATACCCCTGCCGTTACATAATGGCTCACATATACCCTTTATTTAACGGAAGTTAAAAAATTAGTTTTAAATTTATATTTATTACTTCTAATTTTTTTAAAAAAAAAATTATTTAGGAGTATATATGATTCTCTAATCAAAGTTCAAGGTATATTTTATTTTTTTTCATACATAAATTATTTTTTGACTTCTTTTATTATAATTATTTGAGTTTCTTATTCTTATTTTATTTTTGTCTTTCATTCTTTAGTTTAAAGAAAAAAATTAAATTATTTTTTTTGTGTGTATTGTAATTTAATTTCGTATTCGAAGAAAAAAATTGGTCATCTACAATAAGTTTTACAAGAATATTAGTGAAACATAAATAAATTTGATTATCAAAATAAGAATTATAAATTAGTCATTGAAACAAAAAAAAAGTAAAAAAAAAATATGTTTGACGAGGATTAAATTTACTCATATGGGATTATATTTTTTAGAAAAAAATAATAAAAATTTAGATTAAAATTATTTTTTTCCATTTCCGTTAGAGGAAAAGGGTATATGTGAGCCATTTGTTTACAAGTAAAGGTATATATGAGCTACTTTCATAACAAGGGGTATATCAGCTCTAAATAACAAAGTTGAGGGGTATATCAGACCCTTTTCCCTTAAGATATTAACTTTTCTGTTACAATAATTAATTGACATTATGATTGGTCAAATATTTTTTTAAATTTTTTCATTTTCAATTAATCAAAATATTTTTAATTTTTTTTCTAGGTCAAATATTTTGAAAATATATTCTCTAGAAATAAAAGCTTTACGCTATTACCTCTTTATTTATCTAATTTATATACAAATAATTTTGAAATAATAATTTTTGTTTACTTACAAATATCAATTTATTTTCTAAAAAAAATTTCAAAAAAATATTTTCCACCGTATACTTTATCTTTTGATAGAGATATTACCTTATTTTTATTGATAAGATTTATTTTGGTCTTCATAATATCCATTATCAAATTATATGTATTGTTGGAATTATCTCATAAACTTGTGTATACTAGTTAATATACACAATAATTTTATTAAATTAAGTCCTTTATGATTTTATTTGATTTATAAGCTATGAGTTTAAATCACAAAAAATAATTATTGATGTTTTTATTATAATAAATTATAAATTATATGCAGCAACTACCATCAAACTTGAATTTGACATATTTTTCTTGATTTGATAAAAATAATTTTGGTAAAGAAAATATGCTTATTCCTTTTTCTTTGTTTTATAGGAATTTTAATTGTTTTTCCTTATTTTTGTTTCTTTTTCAAAGAAAAGCATCTGTATTTTCTAAACCTCCCTCACATGAAAAATAAATCATGTCTGATTAAATTACCATTTAGTTTTTTTTTATTTATACTATAAAATAATTATGTTTTTAGTAGATATAAAATAATCATTTAAATATATTCTTGAATAGTTTTGATCTTTTGAATTTGTAAAAAAAATAAGCAATATTGTTATTCATCATATATTTAACAAACTTTAAAGGGTAGATATAACAATAATTATTTAAAAAGGATGTTTAATCAAAAACACAAAAAAGAAAATTTCTAAAATTGCAAGATCCAAAAGTGCATCAAATATAATATAAAGAACCAAACACAACATAATTAAGTTTATGAGTTTGTGATAATCTGTTTAATTTACACATAGAAAAAGTCTGAACATGACAGTTTAATTAAGTTGAGATCGAAACAACAGTTTATAAATTTCAAATCTTGAATCCTTTCACATAATTCAGTTATAATAAAGAAATCAACCAATCGACTGTAACGTTTGGTATTTTAGTGAATTTTAATTTTTTTCATTTTTTGATCAACAAAAAATGAGAGAGTACATGCGACAGACGTTGGGACTTATTTAAGGATGCTGAAATTACTAATTTGCCCTTATTAATGCCGCATGTTCACTTGTTAAACTCTCTTTTATAATATACTAGATACAAATACCCGTGCTAGCACAGACCCCAATATTTATGCGACATAAATATAATTTAAAGAGAATTAAATTTTAACATGATTTTTAATTATTTTAAATTGTTAATAATCGCAATTTATAGTAGTTTTAATGTGATTTTGAAATAATATGTTACTTCCCTTGTCTCAATATATATAGTATTTTTTATGTAATTTAAAATAATATATGTTACTTTTTATGTAGTTTTCAAATTAAATAATACATGTTATGAATCAATCAGATATTTTTATAAGCAATAGTATCTTTTATCTGTTTTTCTAAAAATATTTTAAGTTGTCAATTATCATAATTTATAGTATTTTTTGCGCAATTTTTAAATATATTAAAAAAATTAAGACAAGCAAATTAAAGTAGAGGGATAAAGTACACAAATATATATTATTAAACGTTTTTTATAAAAAAAATAAAATGTGAAATTAGAGAAAAAAAGTTGATGCATCTAAGAGTGTAACTGTATTGTGAATGTTAATATTTTCATATTTGATTGGTGTAAATCTTTGAAAAATGTTTTCTTTAGGACAATAGATTTTTTGTTCATTCCCATTTAACGTTAACACACCTCAACTTTACCTCATCCCTTTAAACTTTCCATTCACATCCCCATCACCACTACATTATCCTCCATCTAATTCATCTCCCATAGTATTTGTTTAAATTATAAACAAAAGTTCTTAGAATAATTATTTTTACTTGTGCAATATCAAATATAAGAAAATAAGTAAGAAACATACTTGTTATTCTAGAAATTATTTTCAAAAAAAAGTGATTTTCGTCGTAACGAACACACCTAAATACTTACTGATTATATACACATAGTATTGCATACTTAAAGTTGAATAAATTCTTGATTCATGAATGATGGATAATTGTTAAATGATAAATCATTTATATCAATAAAAACATTATGTCATTAAATACTAAAAATGATACTTATACGTATAAAGTATACTATTTATGTATTGATGAAAAATGATTTATTTTTTAAAAAACGATATTAATTCATTAATTATATTATTATAATAAATTTATACAATTCAAATACACTTGGATATGAATAAGTAATCGTTCTTCACGAGATTTAAATGATAAATATGTGAAGTTAATTAGAGCAAGGTCGAGTAATTTAAACATTTTAATCTGAATCTTTATGCATTATTATTAGAAATAGATAATTATATTTCACCAAATTCAAATGGAAATGAAAAATATATGAAGAAAATTACAAAATAAGTGTTATGTGTCAGTTGGAAAGCTCTATGCATGGGTCCTACCAACCTCCATGACTTTTTACTTTTAGGGTATGATTCGTAATTTAAATGGAAATGATGACTTTTTTTTTGGAATTAATAATGAGGTCTAAATAACTGAGCATAGAGGACAACCACCTTAAGCAAGCAAATCTTGCAATAACGTGTCAAAGACTATAATATCCTCAAAATTTTTATTAATGACTAAAAACTAACATGTTGAAACTCTATTAGAAATAGATAATTATATTTCACCAAATTCAAATGGAAATGAAAAATATATGAAGAAAATTACAAAATAAGTGTTATGTGTCAGTTGGAAAGCTCTAGCAACCTCCATGACTTTTCACTTTTAGGGTATGATTCGTAATTTAAATGGAAATGATGACTTTTTTTTTAAATTAATAATGAGGTCTAAATAACTGAGCATAGAGGACAACCACCTTAAGCAAGCAAATCTTGCAATAACGTGTCAAAGACTATAATATCCTCAAAATTTTTATTAAATGACTAAAAACTAACATGTTGAAACTCTCCTTTCTAATATATAGAAATATAGTAGAATAGAATATAAACTCTGCACAATAAAAAGATAAACGAATATTACCAAAAAAATGTAAATAATTCTAAATTAAAGTTTTTTTCTCTCTCCCTTTCTTTCTTTTTTTTTAAAAAAAAAAATTGACACTCGTATTAGAGTCCAATTATTTCAAATTCACATCACATAATTTCCAGTAGGAAGAAAATTCTCCCTATCAAAGATTTTTATATACTCACGATTTTAGTTTAAAACCTTCACTTAAGAAATGTATAGTCATATACACTGCACCATATTATTATTGATGAAAATATAAATTTATGTTAAATCTTCATATTTCATATAGGATTCTTCTTAAACAAAACAATTAGAATTCATTAATAAGCATTTGCAAAAAAAAAAAAAACATACTTATTTTTAGAGGACAACACATATTGCTCCACTTTAATTCACCTTTGATTAGTCTCAAATTTTAGTTTTAGATATGGAAAAAGTTCGATTGATACTTACTTTTAGAGGACAAAACACACTGCTTCAAGTTCATCCTTAACTAGAGGTCTCAAATTCGAACAATATGGAGAAAATCTTGTCGATAATATCACGATCCAAAAATAGACATGATGACACTCATCTTATCCCACCAAGATAAGTCAGCCTAAAACTCAAAACCATTATATACTAAAATGCGAAAATTTGATAATAAGCTCAAAAATACCCCCAAAATCCAATTGTCACGTGTACAAACTTCTAAAGTATTACAATTGAATCAAAAGAAAATATATAATATGACACTGTTTTTAGAGCAGAACAAAGTTATAAACAGGAGTAAGAAGGTCTGCTGAGATGACAAACAGATACCTCACAAATCTCCAAAAAGCCTCGGAAAAGAAAAGAATATATCACAAAGGTCAGGGCTAACCTACAAAAAATTGTTTTAGAAGTAAGGGGTGAGTACTAAACCATATGGTACTCAACAAGTAAAACTCTTAACACAAGCTAATGGGATGAAATACGGGTACTCCTACCACCCCAGCCGAACCTCCACAACTACAACCTGCATAAAAATCAGTCCAACCTAATAACTCATAGTGTACAACCACATAGTTCAACAACAACACTTGGACAAATTACATATCTTCAACAACAACACTTTGACAAGTTACTTGTCCTCAACAACAACTCTTTAACAAATTACATATCCTCAACAACAATACTTTAACAAATTACATATCCTCAACAACAACACTTTGGCAAATTATATGTCCTCAACAACATACTTTGACAAATTACATGTCCTCAACAACAACACTTTAACAAATTACATATCCTCAACAACAACACTTTAACAAATTACATGTCCTTAACAACACTTTAACAAATTACATATCCTCAACAACAATACTTTAACAAATTACATTTCCTCAACAACAAGCTTAGTATTCATCAATCACCAATTTCATATAAACGCATTCACAAGATCAGCAAAACACAATATCAAGTTCACTAATGATAAGTATGTGAATGCAATGGAATGCAATGTCAAGTATAATGATGCATGTCTGACCTAGTGATACACACCCGTTGTCTCTCAGTCTGGGACCCATGGTGGACATAGTTGTCCATGCATCCATCGCAGCGTGCGATACGATCTTCGATAATAGTAATCATCGTGGCGCGCGATACATCTCTCGATATATAGTATCCATAGCGGCGTACGATACGTCCCTCAATATATAGTATTCATCGCGACGCGCTATACGACACTCGAAATGGTATTTTCTCTTTAATTTATCATTCTTTCTCACTGCATATAACACTTGTCACAGCAATGTCTCAGAACAATGCAAATGACATGTTCACAAAAATAACTATGAGTTGACCATTTTTATAACATTGCAAAATTTACAACAACATCAATAATGATTCAGCAAACCTTTCAAACCATTCTCCATTATCAACACATCACACACAAGCAATTATTCACATTGCCTTTTATTATCTTTTGTTTTCATCATTAGAATTAATCAATGTGGACAAGTCAACCCATCACCAAGTCTCATTACTCCCAAACATATACCACAAGAAAATATACGCATTCCATACACTTAACAACGGTTTAGAAATCAACTTATCTCAAATAACTTGACAGTCACACCGAGTCTTGAGTCTTCCCTTTTCGTTAAGCTCCCAAATAAAGGTAATCTATTCACATAATAATCACAATAAGATTTTGAGACTAACAACATTTATATGCCTATGTATCTAGTTTAGACCCAAAAACACACTCAAAACTATTGTCAAGTTCATAAGTCTTGATTCCAACTAATATGTCAAATATTATATTCTCAAATTTCAAGCCTAGAATTAAGTCCCAATTTTTTTCAATATAATAATTTTAAATGGTATCAATGTAATATAATATATTTAACGTGTAATTACCTTTAATAATAAGTTGCACTATACATCCTAGATATACCACAGAAATTGGAACACTTTATTATATCATATATTTATATATATATATATATCGATTTTTAATTACATATTCCAATATTATGAAAACTTAAATTTTTATACGGTAATTCTAAGAGAAGAAAATTAAATTTAAGGTGAAGTTACAAATCAGTAACTTGAACTTGTGAAAAGAACCACCTATCAGACCCTCTTAATACTAATTATCATCCTATCTTGGACTAATCACTAGTAATCATTAACTAATGATGCCAATAAAAATTTTGCTCTAATTTTATCAAACTCCATAAAGTCGTCAGAATTTTGCAGTTCCCTCAAATAATTTAGGTCTAGTTAATTTATGACATAAATCTCACCTTTAAGTTCTCTTATTATCATTATCCCATATGATTTTACAAATTCAAAAAAATCTCTCATTTTTCACACATTAGATTAATGTATCAGCGCATCAAATTAATGTATCTCGCGCATCAGATTAATGTATCTCGCGCAGTATATTAGTGTATCATGTATAAAATGTACATCAGATTAGTGTATCTTGTATAAAATGTAATGTATCTTACTTCATGATTAATGTATCTCGTGTATCAGATTAATGTATCAACGATTATATTATTGTATCGATTTGAGGGATTTTGTTATTATAAACTTATAACGGACAAATAATAATTTGTCTTTAAAATATGTGATTTCTGTCATTTGCCCATTTTTATTATATATGAATTTGGCCCATTAACCATAAATTATTAAAATTAATTATTTAATAAATATTTGTCAATTAAATTACCATAGTTATTCGAATAGATCAAAATTTTCAAACTAACTTCACCGACTGATCGTAAATGATTCAAAATAACTATTGGAATGGGTAAAACGACAATTTTATAAAAATTTCTAAAAAAATGACTTTTCGGGTCATTAAATTCTCAAAATAAATTATGCAATGTGCGATTCAAATTTAATTGGGGTTCTAAAACAAATATCAAATATCGAAATAATATATCTTTAATAAAGATACCGAACAGATATCGGAAAAAAAACAATAGCGGGCCATAATGTTGAAAAAGCAAGATAAATTAAGGTATAGTTATTTCCATTAAATCGAAATCCAAATAATTATGCATAAATATATCACACATAGTATTGAATCAAAACTTTTGATTATTTGTTTTGTGTATGTTCTAACAATCATGGTGACAATTGCAAATTCTCAATGCTGAGCCAGGGAGTATCTCACAACCACCACTTGGATTTTTCGTCTTGAAATTATCAATACATTTGTTTTCACAACATAGTTCTCCACAAACTTTATCACTGCATACACCCAAAGCTGTTAAGCATTGATCATCTCGTACTATCACATGTGCACCTATGCTAGCCGTATCACGAATTCCGCTAGTACCTGATCAAAAACATAACACATGTTATCAACAACATATTCAATAAATTAAATTTCACATATAGATAAGATTAAGAGAAAAAAATAGTGATAATTGATAAAATGTACCTAGTACACAAACAATGAGGAGGAAAAGGCACAAAGTTGATGAGAGTTTAGCCATTTGCTTGTAATGAAAAAAAAAAAAATGCAAAAATTATTTTGGAATATGAATATTTATAGGTAGAAAATCTAAAATCTAATTAATTGAAAAGACATATTTGGTAAAAAAAAACAAATAGATTAATTAATGATTTGCTAGATTTGTACAATCTTTGACTTGACCTGTTTTATTGGAAAAAAATATTAATATTCTTGTTAAAATGAATAATAGGAAACTTTATTTTTTTATTCTTTTATCTATTATATATTTTATTAAGATATAAACTTTTCTGTTACAATAATTAATAGACATTATAATTGGTCAAGTATTTTGAAAATATATTCTCTAAAAAAATTGTGCTTATTTATTTACAAAAATCAACTTATTTTCTAGAAGAAAAAACCTCAAGAAAACACTGTCTATGTATATTGATAGAGATACTTACCTTCTTTATCCTTCAATTATTGATAAGATTTATTTTGATCTTCATAATTTCCATTTTTTTAATTCATAATATCCAATGTCAAACTACATATATCATTGACATTATCTCATTAACTTATGTATACAAGTTAATGTACATAATAGATCTTCAATTTACTTATTTAATTAAGTCATTGGTAATTTTATTTGATTTATACACTATGAATTTAAATCGCAACAATAATTATTAATATTTATTTTGAAATAAATTATTTACATCAACTGCCGTGAAACTTGGATTTGACACTTTTTTTCTTGATTTAACAACAATTATTTTATAGTAAAGAATATATGCTTATTCCTTTTTTCTTTAAATTACTAAAAAAAAATGTTTCTTTTGCAAAGAAAAAGCATCTCCATTTTCTAAACATCCCCCACATGAAAAATCAATCATGTCGTATTAAATTACCTTTTCATTTATTTTATTTATACAATAAAAATTATTAGGTTTGAAGTAGATTTAAAATAATCCATCAAATAGTAGTTTTGATCTTTAGAATTTGTCAAAAATGAGTACCTTTGAAATTCATAAGAATATTTAACAAAATTTTAAGGTTAAATATAATGAAACATAAAAAACTGTGCTAAAAATTTCAAGACGCAAAACTACATCAAATATAATAGAAATAACCAAACATAACTTATTATGTTGTAAAAACAAAAAACAAAAAAATGATAACGAAAATTATCAAAAAAGATGTACATGATTCTAAATATGATTTTTTTTTGGTTTTCTATTTTGTGTTTGATACTCGCGCTAGAGATTAATTATTTTGATTTCACATCGCGTAGGGCTCCGAAGCCAGATTAGAGGAAAATCTCACATTGAAGGTAAAACGATTTCTATCAAAGGCGACTATGTATCAGGGGTACTTGAACCTGAGATCTTTTTGTTAAGGACAAATGAGTACTTATCACTCCATCGTTATATGTGGGTATAACACACATTGCTTTAAGTCCTCGTGTATGAAGAAAATTTTATTGGTATTTATTTTTAGAGGACAACATACATTGCTTCAAGTTCACCCTTGATCAAAAGTTTGAATTTGAACAGTGGATATAGAGAAAATCATGACAAGAGCTTCATTCTCAAAATGTACCAATAATACATGGTTCAAATTCAGTTAGGATTTCAATACAAATACTACATATCAAAATAAAATATTTTTAATACGAATATCAAATAATAAAACTGTCAAAATGGGTTGGCCCAACTCAATCCAATCCAACCCTAACAGGTTAGAAGTTAAACGGGTAGGACCAGCTGACCCTTTTAATTAAAGGACCAATAAAATAGCAACTCAACCTAGCCCTAAGTGAGCAGCGGATTAGATTCGGTTGGCCCTTCAATCAAAAAATGGACAACGTTGGCCTCTTAGAAAGAGTATCAAATGTTGATGTCACTAAAACAAAAATATTTTTTAGCGGCAATAAATAGATACATTAATAAAGATTGTTAAAGTCTTTACCGGCATTAATTAAGTGTCACTAGATCCAATGTTACTAAAACCTTTAGGGACACATACAGAAAGTGTTAATTGCCGCTAAAGCTCATTTTTGATGTAGTTTATATGATGAACACAACATCAATACATGCAAAAATTCATCCATGAATGACACATATTTCAATGAATACTTACAAAACAAAAATATAATAGTCAAGCTACAATATTCATAAGATACGTTCGAGCAAAAAACATTACATGATCACGATTTTCATAAACAAGACAATAAAGGAGAAGTGGAGAATTAGGGGTAAAAACAAAAGCAGAAGAGTTCAAAGATTTATAGTTATAATTGAGTAATGGACTTAAGCTAATATAAAATTTTAGTAGGCTAACGATCCTAAAAAGTAAAAGATTTTTTAAAAAATAGCATTTTTATATTATATTTTAAAAATATTTATTGATAAAATCTTAACAAATAAAACACCACTTAAAATATATATGATAAAAAAATTTAAAATTCACAGCCCACAAACTGACCTCTGAGGCGTGTGGGTTGAATTTACGAGACTAACGAGCCAAGTGAGACTAGGCCAAAAGACCTTATTTCTAAATGGATTGTAAAAATTAAATCTAACCCACTTAACTCAAAAGGTTGAATTGAATCATTTTCACAGCTCAACATACTACTGAAGATTAAAAAAACAATGAGGGACCATATTGTATATTTTTTGTATCAAAGCTCTATCATTATTTTTATTTTTGAAACAAAAGTAATACTAATAATTATAGGTGAAAGAGAGGGCAATATTCTGTACTTCCATTTCTTCTTCACATCCAAATACTGATCTGATCCAAAAGAATCAAAGGTAATCAGAAAAGTTTTAACTCTCAGATCTCCTAGAAAAACTCAGATTTATGTATATAGGATTGTATCAATTTGTGTGTATCTATGATTTTGATTTGAATTTATGGGAATCTGAGCTTTTTTTGGTAATTTTTGGTTGAAAGTTTGGATTTTTATGTGATAAAGTTGAGTTTGGGTTTGTGGGGGGTTGTTAATTTATTGTTGGGTTTTCAATTGAGAAACTAGTGGTTGATGAAAATTGTGATAGTGGGTGTTAATTGTTGGTGATAGTAAAGAGAATCCTGATTCAGAAAGGGAAAGTGTGAGTGATGCGGATGCTTTTGGTTTTGATGAGAGATCTGGGGTGTTGATTTTTTGTTTTGTTGAAAGTTTGATTTTTGTGATGAAGTTGAGTTTGGGTTTGTGTGCTTGTTAAAATTTGTTGTTGATTGGTTTTTCTGTCATTGTTTGAGGTTTTGGGGGTTTGCTTTAAGAAGCAATTTAGTTGTGTTTTAACAATTGAGAAGCACTGGTTGATGAAAATAGTAATATTAGGTGTTAATTCTTAGTTATTAAGGTTTGATTAGAGGTTGCGGAAGTAAGATGTTATTGATTCAGGAAGGGAGAGTGTGGGTGATGGGATGCTATTGTTTTTGACAAGAGATCTAGGGTATTAGGACTTCAGGGTGTCTCTGTTTGAGTGGGAGGTGAACTTTCTTCAGTTGTTTGGGGCTGATGGAAGAGAACTTAGACATGGTGTATGTTTGGGAAAGGTGTTGATGAATTAGTGAGGCAAGGATTCGAGGAGTGATAAGTACTTTTGTCAGCACTAGGGGACTCCTCATTCATTTTTAATGGAAAGGTTGTATGAAATTTAGTGATAGTTTAGGAGAAAATGTGGAGCCGTAGGAGAATCGAATTGTTTCTCCACTCACCTCTAGCCGTTAGAGGTAAGAGGAGAACAAAGAGACTTTCCAGCCACTTTACCGATCACCAACTACATCCCCGAGGTTGGAACAATTAGGAGTCAAGTTCATAAAGGAAAAATAGAAAATGTGGAGCCTAGGAAGATCTCAATTAACTAAAGGAACACACTAAAGAAGGGAGAGTGGAAAGGTCCCTTTCATCCATAGGTTTAGAATATGCTAGTCTGAAATAATCTCAGAGACTAGAGCTCTTATTTTTCTTAGATCATAAAAAATAATGGTGATTTTGGTTTTGATTCGAAGGAGGGAAATATTATTGGTGTGTGACTTGTGAATAAATCTCTTCCTGTTGTGACGAAGATGATGTCTCTTTTTCTTGTGTTTCTTTTCATTCTCCCTGAAAGCTTAATGATGCCTAGTGTTGGCAAAGTAGTTGTATTCTTCTTCTGATATGTGGTTGAATCATAAATGTCACTCTCCAAGTTTCCCTCATTGAACTGCAAACAGCAGACTTCAAAACTTTTAAAGCTACGTTAATATTTTCTTGGTTCTCCATGGTTTCTACCAGCACTGTTTTAGTGGATTCATATGGTTATAAGAAGATTCTAAACAACTTCAGTGGTGCACTGATGTTTCTTTTCTGAATTATAAATAGACTAGTAGGAGCGTCACAGTCTCCACTAATGCTCAAAGTATAATGGATTTCCTCATTTCTGTCGCTTGATTATCAGTTGTGCTTCTTCTTTTATGTTGTTGCTTGGTGCATGAAATCTTCGCTAACATATTTGAAAGTTTCTCTTATCTTTATTGTATATGGCCTGCCTCTACATCTTGCTGGTTTCTTGAATCAGGTTTTTCCTGGGATTCTTTAACAAGAGAGAATTACAGAAATGGGTCGTGGAGTCAGCTATGGAGGAGGGCAAAGTTCACTGGGATACTTATTTGGAAACGGTGAGGCGCCAAAACCAACCACGGGAAATGCCCCAGCTGTTCAAAGTGAAGGGCAGGCAATAAATAAGGAGCCAGCTTCAAAGCCTACCGTTTCTGCTACAGTTGATGCTACTAAGCAGATTCCTGCTGGTATTCAGAGCACTGCTTCAAGAAACCATTTTGGGGGAGATGGTCAAAACACAGGCAACTTTATCACGGTATTGCCCTCGTGTTAATTAGTATGATGTCTTTTGAATTGCTTGTCTAGTTCATTTTCATGCCTTGCTGGAGAAATATGTTGATTGTTCCGCGGTAGAGTAATACATAGCTTGCAGGCTGGAACTTCATCTCCTGCAGTGTTTTTAAAAGTAAAAATAAAAAAGCAACAAGGTCGATGGGGCTTGAAGCAAAAAACATGAAGTTGCACACTTCTAGGCATACATGTTGCGGAAAATAACTAGTATCTCAAAGTTGAGATTAGAAGTACTGAGCGCTTCTTAATGGGATCACTTGGCACATATCATTAGTTGAATTGCACACTTCTCAAAAGCATAATGGTTTCCACCCATGAAGCAATTATCCCTTGTTTCATATTTCTTCATTGCTTTAAGCGACGGAGTGATGGCTTTTAATAACACTAATCTCCAGGCTTAATCTCTCTTTTCTTAACCACAATACTTCCATCCAAACAATTGAATAGGAATGGTTTGTTGGATTTACATCTATCAGGTGTTGAACTTGTTTTATTAGATTCCATGATAGCATTTTTGCTCAAATGGTACATTTGCACCAGTCTATGAGTGTGCATCTTTGTTGCTTAGGTGGTCTCACTGGCTGTGTTTCAGGTTAGGATAAGTGCTAGCACATTCTATTGATGTAAACTCTCCTATTGTGGAGTGAGAATAATTTGTAAGCCTGCGTTTTCTGGGGACTGCTGACTTCCTGACCGACTTATATGTTGTGGTGGATTTTGAGATTGATCTGTGTTGTTTGCTTGCCATGAAAATCCCGCTCAGATAAATATGCTTTAGTTCCTACTCGGAAACTATATTTGTCAATTTGTCATTGAATTATGATGAAACAATTTTCGCCTCTTACAATGGAGTGGGTCTTGTCCTATAATCGTATCATTGATTTCTCAATAAACATGTCTAGTTTTAACTGGAACTATTACCTTGATGTAGGACCGGCCATCTACCAAAGTCCATGCTGCTCCTGGAGGTGGATCTTCTTTAGGTTATCTCTTCGGCGGTGGCAGCAACTAAGCAATTCTCCAATATACAGTTGGATAATTGTTTTATCACTTCTTTACCTTTTGTTTATCGACACTATGTTGTAATTGTAATTGTGAGTACTTCAGGTTGTTGTGAAGGGTTAGTTGCATAAGGCTTTGGTCCAAAGTCCCAGTTGACACCCATGAAACTAAAGTTACTTTCAATGTAATATGCCACCTTTGTTAATTGATCATTTTGATTGAACAGCTTTTCTTGCCTAAACTTCATATCTATGATTGTTAAGGGAAACTAGACATTGTTGACTACTTAGCTAATCTTCTACCATAGTTCTCGACTTTCATATCCTGTCTACTTGCTAATCTTCTACCATAGTTCTCGACTTTCATATCCTGTCCATGGTAAGTTCCAGCTTGCAGGCGTGCCATGTCATGTCTAATTACCCCTCTCTAATACTTCTTTGACCTACTTCCACCTTTGCCTAAACACGTCATAGCTAACCTTTTACACCTCATCACATGTCCAAAACCTATATATTATATCCATTGCAAATTATTGTCTTTTCATCATTACAAAAACTACAAAAGGTTTGAAATGGATGAGTTATAATATGGTTTCATAGCAAGTATTTGGTTGGTTGGTTCTATAACAATGGTGTGATAAAACGAGCATTTCATCCCACCTTTATAACTAACAAGTACAAGTAACTTGAAAAATGAAAATGAGAACAAAAGAAAAGAACTCACAAAAACCTTAAAAGGTTTGTTTTATCTCTCACTACAATCATATATAGTAGATATATCTACATTTGTTCGTATAGAGCAAATCGCGGGGAAGTTTGTAATAGCTTCAATTCCTCCTCTTCAAAGAGGTACAACGATTGTTGCATTTGGTCTTGGAGGAGGTGGAGCTGGAATTATTCCCCATTTACGACGAACATCTTCCAAATCCTCATGGAAATGTTTTTCATAGTAAACACACATAAGATCTGTGCTACGAGCTCCAGCCTTAAGCGCCCATGGGAAGTAATGCTGGTAAAACAAGCTCCTTTGCTTGTCACTAAACCTTGCTGTACCCCCTAGCACAGACATCAAACACATGGGGAGTAGCATCTGTTCAAACTCTATCACTTTTAGTGCTGTTTCTCCGATCAGGTTTGTTGGAAGGTCAAAAAGGGTGTGCCAAAAATCATGCACCTCACGAGCACGCATAGCCACATATGCTAACTCTTCAGTTTCCATGAATCGCACTGGTGGGCGATCATCTGGTGAAAAGTTCCTAGATCCCATAAACCTTGCGTATGCAGCACCAAAAGTGTTGTCAGGCAGGTCCCATGCATGCCCCACACTTGTAGAGATCACACGAGGTCGCTCCAACAGTATTTCCTGAGGTATAATGTAAAAAATATAAATACATCCAAAACTACAATCAATAGACGAAAAATACTTCAAATTTGTTGTAGGGGAACTTAAAAACGGATAGAATGAGAAGAGTAAAATGAGATGAAGAGTACTCTAATAAAACGGCAAATGAACATATATCACAAGTTTTATGTTAGTACTATCTGCCTCATAACTGCTAGATCTTTCAGAGTTTAGTACAGGTTACCAGCATGCAAATCACCCCAAACTTTTTAAGTTAAGAAAGATGGTCAGAAGCATAATGAATACTGGCTTATCTGTTCCAGCTAGGACAAAACAGAGAACTGATTAGGAAAGCAAAAGAGAAGAACGACACAGCTAAGAGTTTCCAAGCATTTGCTTGAGCCACTTTGTTCACTGCATAAGTGAGCCCCTAACTGCACCTTACATCAAGCTATCAAGACACTAAAGTAACATTAGCTGTACTTCAACACCAACGGCACATGCCTTAAACAGGCAACAGCTATGGACAAGTTCACAATGCTTCCAGTTAGGTACATGGTGTAAACAATACAAAGATCCTAAAAGATGCTGAAATCTTAGGGTGACAGCCAAATAACTACATTGAAGCAAGGGATGCTAACAGGAGGGCACTAATGATTGCACCAGAAAACAACAAGATGTGCAATTAGGTAGTTTGCTTGATGAAACAAGGCAGCGTTGGTGAGGCAAAACTGCAAAAGTAACCGAGTTAAACCAGCAGTGGGAGATTCCCACCTCAAGGCATACGAGTGAACACAGCAGATGATCTGGGACCTCGAGCCTGAAATGATGAATAAAGGGGTGATAGGTTTCAATAAAGCAAGCCATTTCATGGCTTCTTGGAACAAGATTAAAAAATGCAGCTGACCAATGAGATGAATTATGGGAGACTCTCAAGGAACTTTAAGAGAGACAGAAAATATGATGTGTAAGAAGTCAATTCCTTCAGAGCAAAAAGAGGAAAGACGGACGGTGTTATTGCCGCATATCAATGATGTTGAACAGGCTATAGTTGCTACTGCTTTGTCTCAAGTGATTAAACATTGAAGCTAAAAGGAAGTAAAGATATTGAAATCCATTTGAGGATATTGAAAAAGAAATTGAGGGTCTTTCAAGACAGTAGCTTGTCTATGAGTCCACAACCTTGTCTAACATTATTGATTTAACTACTATTATTAATCTAATTGCATTTTAAATTTTGAGGTTCTTTCAAGACAGTACTAGCCATGATGAGTATGGTAACAAATGCACAATCAAATTGGATGTCATTGAGAACAAGTAATGCATGGGACAACCGAAACCTGCTACATATAGCTCAAAGAAGGACTACAAACTGCAGCAACTTCTCATTCAGTTGAGGCAAGTAGACATCCCTAAATTGGCATTTGAAGAACTAGGTGATCACTCCTCTCATAATACTGGAAATTTGGCTTCAATGGGCTGCTTGCAAAGGGTAGGAGTACGAAGAAACCATCTTCTTGTATCAGAAACCAGGTTGTTCTGTTTCATCGATTACTGGCAGTTCATATCTTCATTAGCTACAAGTAAATAATTAAAAGGAAGTGAAAGATCCTCAAAACAGGCGCTTTTTGTGAGTTCATAATAACTTCAGTTGTCAGCAAGGTTCACAAGTGACTATCGCCACATAGTAAAGGTGCATTTCAATTATAAGTTGCTATAAAATATTTGAAGGATCAACATACAGTGCCTGTACTCTATTCACAGGTTCTAAGTACATCAACACAAATGGAGGGACCATCAATGTAGGTTAGATTAGAACATTCTAAAAAGTATCGAAGGAAGTGTTTTTCATTCTAATACAAGAATAAAACAGCAGCAAGCGACATCCACTTTGTAGTTAAACAGTTCGCATATTTAGATTCGACACATGGACGTTTGAACACAACACCTTCTAAATTGCACTACAAAGAACTTTTTTCATATAGGAATATTTCTTTAAGACTAATCAGAAAATGGTGATGGGACTAGCAAACAAATATATAAATGAAGAGCAAATCAAGTAAAAGGCCTTACTCTGCCTTCAGGACTCCTCTTCATCCTTTCAAGAACCCTATCAAAAGCTGGTTTCCCCGTCGTCTCGCCCAAAGCAGCAATAAGATCTGCTCTTCGAGGATCTAACAATGCACCAACTGCAGAACCAACTGCAACAGCAGCCTGCTGCCACCCTTTCAACCTAAAACCACTACCTCGTATCATGACAACCCAATTCTGAAAAACAAAAAATAAAGAAAATGAATCAGGAAACAAAAAATTGAAATCAAAATCCTTACTTTCCTCAAAGCAATACATCAACTTGAAAACCCAATTCTGAAAAACAAAAAATAAAGAAAATGAATCAGGAAACAAAAAATTGAAATCAAAATCCTTACTTTCCTCAAAGCAATTACATCAACTTCAAAACCCACCAACATATATCAACATAATTCACCAAATGATAAACAAAAATTGGTTAACGCATTTTCACAAGCAGTTAGTGGGCAACAATGAAATTGCAAATCTTAAAAGCAATCAAACATTAGTTAAAGGTTATAATCCATTGATAGATTGCTATACATTAAGGGTTGTTAAAAAGAATGCTAAAATCCAAGAACTAAGAGTTCATACCGATTAGTCTAACGAAGAGATGCAGAGGAAAAAAAAGAGCAAAGCTGAAATAGGTTCTTGATTTGTTTTGTTATTTCTTTTGCCTCTTTTTTTTTGTTAGGCATAATACATAAAAATAAACTAACTCTGTGCGTGCACAAACACCCACTTATATTGCTATAAAATTAAATAAATGAATACATTCGTTCTATATGATAATTTTTGTGTTCTACGTGACGTTCGTATTATGTCATGTATAATATGTATGTCTACTTATTTGATTTTATACTAATTTAAAGTATCTACTTGTGTATCGTTATCGTTAAAGTCAAGTTAAAAATCATATTTATATATTTTGTATAAGAAATATCTATTAGAAATTCAAGATATATTTAGTATATCTTCCGTTAATCTCAAATTAATGTTAAATATTTAATAAATTCATAATTTCGAGTATCATTTGTTACAAAAAGTACGTTTATTTGGGTAAATATGTGAAAGTAGGCTAGATGATTAAGAGGAACATGTGGTTTTGTTAGCTCTTCGAAAATAGATTCCAAAATTTCACTGAGATTTCATTTTTGATAGTTTTTTCATTAGTTAAAAAAAGTTAACCACTTAAAATATATCGCAAAATAACAAATTTTTCTAATCTCATTCAAACAACAGTTACATACATGTATTCAGAATAATAGCACTAATGGTCTCTAATAATAGATACAAGAGCATAGTTTATTACTAATGGCCAGCTCGATAGTAATGCCAGGACAATATACCCGAAATATAGGGCATAGTTTATTTATTTATTATTCGCGATGTGGTAGGTAATGGCAGTGTATTCTCATGTACGCAGACCTTATCTCCTACCTCACTTTGTTTTACGTGTACATTAATATATACAAACTGAACTTGAGAACAAGATGCTGAATGTTGCAATTCTGGACATCTAAATTAGACCAGCAGCCAGCATCTTACTCTCTCGGTCTCTCTCGCTCACTGTATGTTTCTCGAATTATCTAAAACTATACATATTATACACATCAAAGCCTGCAACAGACGAGCAACGTCTTCTTATATCTTCAGAACAGGCGGTAGCTTCTTCAAGGTTGCTCAAAGAGTCCTTATTATCCAGAGTCTATATTTCTTTATATACAGATATACAAGACACGGACCAATCAGACTCGCATCTGAAAGGTGTTTGCAAAGGTTAAGGTATGTTTCCAAGTTACCAGATTGTTGAATTCGTCTTCTTAGTCTCTGCAGCACAGCTGCTCGGTCCAGAAAATCAGGATATAAACCCAAGTCGAGCATCTTAATTACTGTTTCTGCAGCATTCTCTAAGTGTCCGCCTTTAATGTAACCTCTTAAGAGCCATGACAATGTTTTCTTTTTCTGTAACGAGCTTGAAGCCTCCATCCCGGTAAGCAGCCTTGAGATGGGGCCTAGCTCCTTTTGGGAAGCACATATTGCTAAGACAATGTCATGAAGATCTCCGCTGACTTCCTTGCCAGATATCTTCATTTGCCACAAATGTCTCTCAGCTTCTATTCCACGGCCAGCACAGACATACATAGCAAGAAGCCTCTCATGAACCACCCCGAAAAGAGAAGGGCCACCCTCTTGAATCAACCAATCGGACAACTGTACACCCTCAGCCAACAGATCTGCTTGATATTCTTCAATAAGCCTAAGATTTTCTAAATCAAGCTCAGCAACAAGACCAGTTCTGGCAAAACCTTTTAATTTGCGTAGAGCTTTCCCAAATTCATTCAGCTCTTTTACCACAGCTGTCATTGCAATTAAATAGCTGTATAACTCCGGCTTCAACCCAGAATCCCGAATGTCAATAACTAGTTTGACTGCATCCTTGTAATTACCCTCCTCCTGACAGAAAGAACAAAGCTTTAAGGACATGGATATAATTTCGCAAACCAAATCCTAGAAGCAGGAAAATCGTACATACAATACATACATACAACAGTACATTTTTTTGATAAGGTTATATAAAACATGAAGAAGTAACTACCAGACCTTTTTCCTCTCTACTTGGTAGTAACCCCCTTTATTCTACTATATAATAAAACAATGGACCATATCACTTTCTCACAACCAAAGTACAGAGCAGTTTAATCGGAGGACAGAGAGTTTGCAGCGATAAATTCATGGTGAAGTGATCATAGATCCCATAGCAAAAGAGTTCCCTTATCAAGGTTAATTGTCTAACTTTATTTGGGAATCATAGTTTGTGAATTTGGTTTCCACAACCTATCCTACCTGACTGACTAAAAATATTTCGCCAACAACCATCTATAAACATTCTACGAGTAATCTTATTCAAGTGGCACAACGAGGCACACATGTTTCTCAAAAAAAGGATGCAGGAAAATAGAAAATATACACAACTGTCCTAATATCATTGGGGGGGGGGGGTTATTTGCTTCATTCCAATACCATATTACTCAAAGCTGGGAAGAGAAATCGTAATGTGATTGTAATTTTCAGTAAGCTTAAGATAGCATGAGATTAACATGACCAAACTGAATGACTAGAAAAGAATACAAGCCGGTCGAAGGCATGACTCTTTGTTTTTCCAATCAAGAGTCAAACAATATTCGGTACATCACCTTTTTAATGGAAAAAATGCACCAAATATTTACAGCTAACAAGTGAAGTACTAAGCATTAAACCCAACGAGTAGACAAGGATTACCATCATCTTCCAGGCAACATAACCAAATTCTACCCATCTTTAGTTTAATACACAAGATTCAATCTTTACTTTCTAAACCATGAGTCAAGTCAAAACGACAAACAAATTGAAATGGACGGAGTACTTAGCATAATATTCAATTGAGTATATAAAGATTACCATCATCTTCCAAGCAAGATAACCAGCAGGACCTGCCTTATGCCCATCTACATTACCATCTGAGTAAGCAATCTTCCTCCTCAACACCTCCTTCACGAACGACACAGCTCCCTCCCTCTCACCTGCGTCCCAATACAAAGATATAACCTTTTCAACCATACTAAAACTCGGGTTCAATCCAACACAGTCCATATCAACCAACAAGTCCACTACATCCCCAGCTTCACTCTTAGACCCAATCAACTTCTGCACCCATCCACACATTATCGAAACCATAAGCTCCATCGTCTCCTTATCGACTCTATTCTCTTTCCTTAACCACTCAAACACCTCCAACGCACACCACGAATCCCTCCCTTCCTGCGCAAAATACACCAACACCAACTGCAATTCTCTATCAGATAACCTCTCATTCATTTCCTCAAGTACATCTGATGGCTCTCTCGTCATTCTTTCTAATTCCTCAATCGCCTCGAAAAAACAATCACTCATCTCATTCTTCTCCTCACCATCACTCGTCACAAAACTACCCAATTCGACCGAATTAAACAACTTAAACCCATTCCTCCTCGGATTAACAAAACTAGGGTTTCGACTACTACAACCCACCCCATCCAAAACCCAGCTACTCCTCCATTTCAACCAAGTTTGAGGGATACCCAAACGACATCGTTTAGGAGAAACAGCTTTACTTAACCCCAAATAGGTAAAACTTACAATTTCGTTAACAGTAGCCATATATCTCAATCTTTTCAAAGAAAACCCAGAAACAGAAAAAGCTAACTTTGCTCAAAAAGATGATAATCGGTTGAAACAGAATTCAGATATGAAACTTCTTAGCAAAAGATTGAGCTTTTAGTGAGGTGTAGCCTGAAGGGTGTCTGAAATGGAAACTGAGGAAGGATGAAACACGGCGGTGGACGGCGGTGTTGCCGGTGAATGAAAAAGGAAAGTGAGGCTAACAAAGAAGATGATGTTTTAAGCAAGTGCCATTAGATTTCTAATGGCTTTGTTTGAATGATTGTTACCTTATAATTAGTTATATTATTTATAGAAGTACAAAATGAGTATTTATTTTGATAGTGTAGTAGTTAGTACGGAGTATTATTTTGTTACCCGAAGAAAGTTACTCGGATGATAAACATTTTTTTTAAAATTAAAGTAACAGTTAGGTTGTGTTTGATACGAAAAATATTTTTCAAGTTAATTCATTAGTTTCAAATTTAAAGAAATTAATTTTCCCTTCAAAACTTGGAAAATATTTGTCAAAACCCTCTCCCAATCTCTCGCTACCCACCCAATCCTACCAGCCCTCAACTCACCCAACCCACTAGCCTCCTCCCATCCCCACCCCCAAAAAAAATAATTAATATAATTTTTAAAAAAAAAATTCAAAAAATTTTAATTTTTTCACTCTTACCCTCGAACTTTCACCCCCAGCCCCAATCTCACCACGAAAATATTTTTTAAGTTTGTTTTAAAAAGAATTTCAACTTTAAAATTTATTTTCTATTCTAGTAAAAAATAAAAGATATATATTTCTTAAAAAAAATTCATTCAAAAATCAAACACTAAAATATTTTTCCGAAAAATATTTTCTGCTCACCAATCAAATATGAAAAAATAAATCAAATATCTACTTATTTTTCAGGAAAATATTTTCTAAAAAAAAATACCCTTAAACTTGTAAATTCGAGTCATTAAGAAACAAATATCTAAAAGATAAAAGCTCTGAGTGAATTATGAGTTCGAGTGCGGGGGTGTGTTTAAGGTCATAAGTTCTCAAATTTTCAACAATTTTAAAAAGAAATAAAAACAGTGTTTTTATTTTATTTTTTACTTCAAATCAATCATAAAAGTCTAAAATAACTTTTATTTGTATTGAGAGAAAGTATTAAGCAACTTGGCATAAATTATTTGTATTTTTAAATTATTGACGGTTTTAAAAATACTAATCTACTTGAATACACTTATATAAATTTTAGAGTTGTCACATGACATAGTAAATGAACTCAAATTTTTGTAAGAATACATGATTTTTAATAAAAAAACGACATAAGCATCGAAAACGCTCCTATTTATGTCGAATTCAGAGATTCTATATTTCTTTTTTTTTGTGTTTATGACTAAACACAATTTTTATTTTTTGTATTTCACTTTGAAAATAAAATTATTTTTACAATTTTTGAATAAAACATAATTAAACACCCACCTAAAATATCTGATACTTTTATGAAACTATTGATTTGGTATGATGATATTATTACTTTCTTTTTTTTCTTCTTATTTTGAATTTATTTATTAGTACTTAATTATTTTTTATTTCTTATAGTAAGTTTATCCGCGTACTCTACTTTGCTTTAATAAATATAATACAAGTTTATTCTTTAGATTACTAAACAACGTAACAACCAAAAAAAAGATGCTGTATAATTAAATTATATATATTAAAATAATATACCATGTGTAACAAAAAATCCAGAAAAGGTATGGTAAGTGAGCTAAAAGATAAAATTTGCTTTGTTTTTTAATTTAAAGTATAATATTGAGGTTGCTTTTATGTTCACAAAAATATTCGTATTACATACTTATTTTAAGGATGTACTTATATTGTGGCCGGTGATTATATTTTAGGAATGTTTTTTATTAAAAAGTTATAGTAGGTACATCTAAATTAATTTTTTATTTTTACATTAATAGCGTGTTATAACTTTGTTGATTAAAATAATTACTATAGTACGTAGTTTGAATATAAATATGTCCTATCATCATAATCAATTAAAAAAGATCAATTATTATAAAGAATGTAAATTATGATGGTCAACAAAAGGGTTGAGTTAAAGTTTGAGTTGTCTTGCTTATTTTTTTATTAGAAATGGAGACTTCTTAGTTTAAACACAAATTTGATAATTAAAATGTTGTATTTAGATTTGAGCATTAAATTATCTTTTAAGATTTAAAAAATGTGTATAATTCATTTATTTATAAGCAGAACAAATGTATAATTCAAATAGAAAAATAATTTATTATAAAAATAAATAAATTTAATAAAATTTAATTATTATTTGATTAGAAAATTATTTATGTTCGTTAGAGATGATAGAGTTGATTTATAATGTAGGTGATGGAAATGGTTGGCGTTAGGCTAGTAATGGTGGTGGATTGGCGATGATAGTTATGATGGTCAAGGTGGTTGATATTGTGGTGACTAGTGTAATGATGATAGTTATAGTGGTGGTTACACTGGCTAAGTTGGTGGCGTCAATAATGATGGATGAAAATGTGACGGTAATGCTAGTTATGATGGTTAAAGTAGTAGATGGTACAGATTGGTTATAATTGTCATAGATGTTGATAGCAACGATGGATGTGGCAGTGATAGCATTGGTGGTAATGTCTAATGACTCAATTATAATGATGGAGGTGGTAAGTGTGGTAACGATTGATAGTAATAATCGACAACAATAATGATTATCGTGTAGTTGTGATACATAGATTTTTGAGATATGCAAATAGAATAATGAATGAAAATTATCCACTCAAAAATACTTCTTAATGACATTAAGACTTTGTCTAAAATTTTAATAATTATTTTTATAAAAAAAACTTAATGATCTATTATCTTGAATCAATCAAATTAATCATGACACAAGTGGAGGAAAAATAAACAAGAACAATAAACAAGTCCAAATCATGACTTTATTTTTATCACATATACCATTCCTTTGAAAATGAAATTTTAACTTGTATCGGAATATTAACAACCAACTTCAAAGCTCCTTTAGGGAAATTAGACTTTAGAAAAGAAAAAAGAAAAAATAAGCGACCAAATGATTGTGTTACGACTATAACATACTTACTAAAATTTCACAAGTTAAGTTTGAGAAAAGTAGAGTTTAAACAAATTTAACAATAATCTCATATAGATAGAGACGGTATTCGGAAGATCCTCTCAACTCAAAAACAAAAAATTCAAGTATAGAGAAGAAGAAGAAAACAATGCAAAACCTAAAAAAAAAAAAGAGAAAGAAACAAGAACAACGCAATAATGCAATAATCGAAACAAATGATGCTAGATAGTATAAGCAAACGTAATACAACTAGTACAACGACAACACCAACAAACGCAAGCAACAACACCCCTCTACTATCTTTTAACCTCCTCTTTCAGTACATGACCTCAATAACTACCTATTTAAGATTATGTCCTCGGTAAGCTGAAGATGCAACTTAGTACCCGACCTCCATACCCTCCTATTTAAGACTATGTCCTCGATAAGCTGAAGATGCAACTCAAAGTCAAAATGTGAAATTTGCGAAAAAAATTTAAGATTATATCCTTGATAAGCTGAAGATGTAACTGGTAGTTGAAATGTGAAATTGCGAAGAAGCCAAGTTTTGAAGATGTAACTGATAATTGAGATGTGAAATCACGAAAAAATCAAAGTGGAAAAGCCAAGTTTCGATTAGGCGACCTTGAGGAGCAAAACTAGCACTTAACCAATGGCACTATGAACACTTATACTAGAGAAAATGGCAATGATTATTTAAATTGATCGAACCTCCATGGTCGTATAAAGATCCATCGATGGTGAGTGGTGGCCAGTATAGAGGCGGAAGGAGGTGGTTGTTCATGGATAGATCATATCGTTTTCTGTTGTTATATAATGCCAATTATCTTTAATTTGAAATGATAAACCTAGCAGAAAAGTAGGATATCGGTAGAACTATTGTGATAAAAAAAAATGAAATATGATTATTAAAATAATAAATAAAGACAAATAGAGAAGAAAATATTAAGGTAATGACGCGATCACACCAAATCGATTGTTACATAAAATGAGTTTTTTCGTTGTTACTTAACGATGAATTCAAACGATATGATACAATAAAAACTAAGTAATAATCAAAACAGACATTTAAGCTAACAATACAATACAATATAACAGCCAACACTGACGAATCTGAAATTTCTTAGATCATTTGCTCCAACCCATAAGTTGCATACTTGTGTGTACATAACTAGTGAAACAGTCGAGGTTGCACAAGTTGGTGCTGACAATCATTATCCGAAAAAAGGGGTTGACAACTAATTTAAGACATGCATTGCATGTTTATCTCATTTTGATAGATTTCATTTTTCACAACAAATTGACATGACGATCAAAGTTGACCTCAATTTCATCAAACAATAGTACATACACTATCTCATTCTTGCTTCTCATTGCCAAATTATAATTTTACCAACAAGCGCTTACCATCATGCTAAAAAGCGTAAAGACGTAGCTTTATTTTTTAATCACTAAGTAAGCGTCATGTTTGATCATGATTTGAACTCGAGCCATCCAGCTCCTCGTGGGTCTTATTATAGACAGGGTGTTGATATTATTCAATAATCACTTGCACCGAATTAATACGAACACCAAATAAAAAAAAAAGGAATTAATGAAACACATCGAACATATGAAATCATGATTTCAAATCAAGATCTGAATGTGATTATAATTTCTAATTTCAATTATTACAATTACTCAAAATAGATTTGTTGTTCGTAACAAAAGATTATATTAAATATTATTAACAGTTGAATTTTATAAAATTATATTTATTTGAATTTTGATTTTATTTTTTATTTTTGTAATAACACAAGAGCTCACTTATCTAAGGATATAAAATAAAATTTAAAAGAAAAATAATTAATAGTATAACTTCCATCTTACAGCTCGTCAGCCACTTCACAGACTGAGGTCAGAAATGGAATTTCGTCCGTCGTCGTGGCGATCCCGGAAGCCGCCGCCGCCGGCGAAGCAATCCGACATTTACTCCACCTTCGTCATCCACGATAACGACCGGAAAACCGATGAGAAAGACAATTCAGACCTCTATGCTACTATGGTTTGCAAAGACGATGACGATGACGACGTTGTAGATGACTTAAACGACGACGAATCACTTCCTCCTTTACTCAAACGTCTACCTAAGGACTTCGGCGGAGGAGGTGGAGCTATAGATTCAGTTTCCGATGATGATATGGCATCAATCTCCGGCACGATGATTGTGAAAACCGATCGAAGTTCGAAATTCACCACTCCTAAACAACCACAGCAGCAGACTGCTCGTTACATGTCCTATTGGGATCGGGATGAGAAAAGCCCTGTGAGAAGGAGATATGAGGAAGATGAGGATGAAGATGAGGAGGAGGAGGATGAGGATGGTAGGTTTTCGACGTTTGTAGTGAAGGATAATGAGTTTGATTCAGGGACTATGGTGAGGAGAACCGTTAGAAGTGGAAGTAATGAAGGTGCTGGATCAACTATGAGCAGAGCAGTGGCTAGTATGCAGGCAGCAGGGGAGATTGGAATAGGGAGGCAGAGGAATCGTAGCAGTAGAGCACCCTCTGATGAGGAAGGTGGCACATTGAGGCCACAGGGGAGTAAGGTGTCGTCGAGTTCAATACCGGACAGTGTGACTAGGGAAGATCCTTGTACCAAGTATGAATTGCTTCATGAGCTAGGTAAAGTTTGGTTTCCATCTTTATGTGCTTTGAGATGATTAAAATAGTGAAAATTATCTGCTCTTGTTATGCTTTAACCAATCATTAGATATGTTTAATGCAATTTGTTATCTATGAACCTGAATAAGTCCTAAAAGAATTTCTTTTTTGGAAGGGGTAAGCTTTATTGATGTCAAAACAAGCACTAAGAAAGTGCTGTAGTTAAATCCAAAATGAGCAAAAAGGAAAAATTGTAAATCCAGGCTATCGACACTAAAAGTTCTATGGACTGTAACATGGTGTCTGCATCTTCAACTACATTCAGCTTACACTAGAAAGAAACCAAAAATACAAAAGATTTAATCTTTATCAAATTCCTTTATCCGTCAAAACATCTTCTGTTTCTCTCTTCGAAATAGTCCACCATTTTGCAGCAAGTATGCAGTTTCAAGCTTTCCTCCGGCTCAGGTGCTTGGGGGAATCCCTTTATCTTCCAGCATAGGAGTTGGTCTACTGTTAGATTTGGCATAGACCATGGTCTTAAAAGAAGTATTATTGAGCATTGAATGAAACAAGTTCGAGTAGAGCAGAAAGGATACTATTAATTCATATAGCTGTGAGCCTGTGACTAATGTTTGGTAGCGTAGATGTAGTAGTTACTATTATTTGACTCATGGAGAATAATGAGTATTTATGTAGCTAGAATTTTTGTCAAATCACATTATTGAGCAGAGCTTTGTGTTTTGTGCTTGATGAAACATTTTCTTTATTAAGAGAGGTTAAAATATTGCACAGTGTCGACTTGTTTCGAGATACTTTTGATTTTGATCATAATCCTTCAAGAAATCCTACAATTGTGAATGGTGAATCGCATGTGAAGCAATTTTGTCTTATCTTATGAATGAGTATGACATTGGTTCTGTTATACAAAATGCAATATTGACTGCAAATTAGAAGAATTGGATGTTGGTGCTAATCTGTGTGACTGAGAAAACATTGGTAGTGCATTTGTCCTTTTTTTGTTTGTGTGTTATCCAATCCTAATCTTATTGACCGAAGTGGCTGAAAGTGGAAAACTTTGATAAACACAGGGAAGGGTTCATATGGGGCTGTTTATAAAGCTCGAGACTTGAGGACTTCAGAAATGGTTGCCATCAAAGTCATATCATTATCTGAAGGGGTATGCTTGCTCTGTGCTCTCGACTCTAAAATTAGTTCATCTCAGGTGGTTCAGTCTTTATATATTCATAGATATATTGCTTTCTTTTAGGAGGAAGGCTATGAAGAAATTCGAGGTGAAATTGAGATGTTGCAGCAGTGCAGTCATCCAAATGTCGTTCGCTATCTTGGGAGCTACCAAGGAGAAGAGTACCTTTGGGTATGAAGGGTCATCACTTCTTTGGACTTCAAGACCAAATCATGCTCTTGACTGATTTGTTCAAATGTTTATGTTTCCATTTCCGTTTCTTCCCTTTCATTATGTCTGCAACCTATACTAGAATTTTTCAGTTTATTTAATTTATGAGGCAAAATTTTTTTTGGCAGATAGTAATGGAGTATTGTGGGGGTGGAAGTGTTGCTGACTTAATGAATGTCACAGATGAGGCTTTAGAGGAGTATCAAATAGCATTTATTTGTCGAGAGGCATTGAAGGTATGCTTGATATCAAACATTGTTTTACAGTATGCTTGTATGATTCTTTTGATACAAGGTCATGCACTTGACATCTAGTCCTTTTGTCTAGGAATTCTGTTCTCCTTCATTCTATTCAAATTTGGAGGGTTCACGAAAGCTACCTTAGATGGTTTATAGAATCTCCCACTTAATTTCTCTTACCTTTGCTACCAATATTAATGTAATGCTCCTTTCTCCTGGGTTCTTTCAATTTAGCTTCCAACTAAAACATAGTTAAAGCTTTGAAAACGCTCAAGTTTAAAAGCATAATAACACTATGTTTATCCATAAGGTCCTTAGGCTTGTTCTATGTTTCTCCTACATTTGTAACTCGTAATCCATGACTCTACTAGCGAATGTTACCTTTGTAGTGGAGGTAAAAGCTACTCTTCTTTGAAGATATTACCTTTCAATTTTAAAAAAGAAGATATTGCCTTTTAATTTTAAAAAAGACGATATTACCTTTCCAAGTTTAGCCAAAATGCCTAATTGCGTGCCCAAAACATTGCCTTAAAATATTGATAGAACATAGTCAGAAAATGATTTGTTCCTTTTGTTTGCATATGCCACCCCATGGTAATCGATTTCTTGGAAGCGAAACAATTTTGGGTGACCCTATATTGTTGCATTGCACGTTTAGAGTTTCGTGCTACCATGGAAGCAATATTCTAGTTCTAAGGCCGCCTCTGTTTTGGTGTTTCTAAAAGCGAAAAGCACAATTGAGACGATGTCCATGGGGCTTGAGACAAGGTTTCAGCACAACCTATGTGATGTTTTTCTTAGATACACACAACTGTTACTATCTCAAAAATATGGTGCAAAGACAAGATGCTGGTTCCCATATTGAATCATTTTGAACACGTCTTTTCCGTTGCTGTGGAATTATCTACTTAAATGGCTCTCTTTGAAAAAACTTTTCAGCTTTTTGTATTTGCATCTGAAGTAATGTTAGATGTGATGTAGGGCCTCTCCTATCTGCACTCTATTTTTAAAGTACACAGAGATATTAAAGGTGGCAATATCCTGCTGACTGATCAAGGAGAGGTTAAGTTAGGTGAGTGTTCTTTATCTCTTTAATTCTTTATCTTTAGTATCAATTTTGAATTGTTTTATATTAGTTATTAATTGTACCAGATCTTGAAAGCGTGGTTAATTTCTTGTTTGGTGTATCAGAAAACTGAATGAAAAAATGTTTTGTATATTTTAAGAAGTTCAACTAATTAGATGTTAACAACTTTAAATTAGGCATCATGTTTCCATCCAAAATATGCTCTTTGCATGTAGCCACATTTTAGAACACCTCTGTCGGAATCTTGTTCGCTAGTTTTGAAGGACAAAAAATAATCCAAAAACCCTTTTTTAAGTATAAATCGAGACAGAAGCAGCTTTCCTATTTTTAAATTTTTTCTTCTACTTCTAAAAAAAGAAGTTTTTTGATTTTACATAATCTGGAAAGCTGGAATAATTTGTCACTAAATGAGCAGGTGATTTTGGTGTTGCTGCGCAGCTGACTAGAACCATGTCCAAACGTAACACGGTATGTATTATGCCATTAGCCTTAATCTATTGGCAGTGATTAGGCGATTCTTGCAATTATTGGAAGTCAGAAAAACAAAAATAGAAACAAAAAACTATTGCTTTACAGATGGCTAATTGATGTTCCGCGTACTCCATTAATTTTAAAGAATCCATTGTGTATTATTCCTTTACTGCTTTTATGATTTAGCTTGACCTCACACACTAATACTTCTGTATGACACTTTTGTCTGGTTTAAACATTGATGAGATTTCCGAAGGGTCTAAAGTAAAACGATAAACTATATTCAAGTAGACAAGGTTGTTGAGTACACAAAGAAATGATAATGCCTTATCTTTCTCGATAAGGGAGGTATTTTATTCACGAAGGCAGCCTAAGGAACTGCTGTGTAAATGCTTAAAGAATCCATTGTGCATTATTCCTTTTCTGCTTTTTTGATTTAGCTTGCCAGCACTCACTAATACCTTCTGTATGGCACTTTTCTCTGGTTTAAACATTGATGAGATTTCCAAAGGGTCAAAAGTACATCGATAAACTGTATTCAACTAGTCAAGATTGTTAAGTACAAAGAGATAAGGTAATGCCTTATCTTTCTCGATAAGGAAGGTATTTTATTCATGACGGCAGCCTAAGGAACTGCTGTGTAAGTGTACATCTTGTTGGACCTCCTAGGAGCTCGAAAAATATAAGTGTCTATCTATTTTTTTGATATTCCCATAGTTGCTCAATTCAAAGTTATTACTGAAAAATGGGTCAGTAGACTTCTATATCTATTCCATTAGTGTAGACTCTAAAATTTTATCAGATATTTGAGTGTCTTCCCGCTGTTTTCAATCCAGCCAGCTTGCTCTCTATTTTTCTGGCTGTGTTGGGATCACATTTCACTCAATTTGGTTATATTCAACATGCCAAGTAGTTTCTGACTTGTTTTATCTGTTCAAATTCCTGATGTTGGTACATATATTTTCAGTTTATTGGCACTCCCCATTGGATGGCACCAGAAGTTATTCAAGAAAGTCGTTATGATGGGAAGGTATCACATCTGCTTTGATGAAATCTTTTCAAGCTGGTGCTTAATGTAGTTAATCTAATCCCAATAACTTGTGTGAAGTATGCTGGCGTTGTGCGGAACTCATTCTTTTCATTTTTTTGATTTTTATCTGATATTTTCCAGGTAGATGTATGGGCTCTCGGAGTGTCTGCTATTGAAATGGCGGAGGTATATCTAGTTGAATCTATGAACTGTCTTTCTTTTTAATACTCTTTTTGTGTTTGTAATTGCATCAAGACTAGATGTATTGTTGCCATACTGCTGGAGCTGAACTAGATATACCTCTACTGGTTGAGCTCTAGTTGAAACTGAAACTAGATGTATTTTTGCCTTGGTCACTGGGAATTGAACCTGAGACCTCATTGTTCTCAACCCACTTCATTTTCCTGATATTGTTGAGATACACTGATACTGCTGGAACTGAACTTTCTTTCTTATTTCCTTTTTTCAGGGTCTTCCTCCTAGGGCAACAGTGCATCCAATGAGGGTTAGCCCTTTACTTAACTAATTTACAGGGACATGCATGGCATGTTAATGCATGTTTACCTCATTTTGATAGTTTTCACTTCCACAAAAAAGTTGACATGACCTATATCTGTAACTTTTGATAGGTGCTATTTATGATATCCATTGAACCAGCTCCAATGCTTGAGGATAAAGAGAAATGGTTTGCCCTCTATACTTTATGTTGATCTTTATTCAACTGGCTTTTGCTTTGTATCCACTCTCCTTTTGAACAAGAATTCCTCTTAGAACTCCTTAATTCCTATCAGTTGTAAGTCTTAGAGAAATTTGTTTCATATATCAATCAATAAACATACATCACTGTTTTGTCCAAATTTATGAATCATTTGTCAGAAAAGTAAAATCATGGACAAGATTCAAGTTGTCATCCTGCTGGTCCTTTCTCTTTGGAGAGAATCATTTGGTTATCTGTTGAGGAATTTGGAAATGGGTATATTTCAGGTCTCTTGTATTCCATGATTTTGTTGCCAAGTGTCTTACAAAAGACCCCCGACTTCGTCCAACTGCCTCCGAGATGTTAAAGGTATTGTATAAGTCTGCTGTCACTTGGCGAATTGTTTTATTTGTTTACCTCCAGAGCTGTGTGCTCTTTGGCATATACTAAGTTTTCTTCCATTTACCTTGCAAAGCACAAATTCATCGAAAAATTCAAAGCAGGAGCTTCTGTAATGATGCCGAAGATTGAGAAGGCCAAACAAATTAGGGCATCAATGGCCTTGGAAGCGCAAAATATTGCTTCCGAGACTCCCGAGGTATGCTTGATTAATTTGCATCCCTCATAATGAACTTTGTTTGGCCATTTCCTCTCTGAACTTGGATTGTCCCCCGAGAAAGTGAGTTTTCTCAAAGCCTTGTGGTGCAACATCAGGTTCTGGGAGGTCCAAAAGTGAATGATGAATTTGGCGATACTGTTCCCTCTAAGCCTAAAAATGATGATGGCCCTTCTACAAGCTTGGAGCCTGTGGGAGAAGGTAACCTTCAGTTTCATCTTGCATTATATATTTGACGAGATTCTGTAGGGTCAGTGTGTTGTGAGAGAGAAGCAATGGTACAATTGATAATGAGTTGTATCTGAACATATTATGGATGTTCAATTATCTCATTTTATGGACAATTTGGAGAAGAATATATCAAACAATAGTACATATCTCATTATTGGTTCTCATGCCAAGTTATAATTGATTTAATTTCTAGTTCTGATGTTGTTTGCCCAAACATAAAATGCAAGACCAATATTATATTTCATCAGACATCTCATTTTTAACTATGTGATTTTATAGCTAATTTTGACTTTTAGATTGCTGTCTTGTATAATCGATATGAAAGCTGTTGCATTTTTCTCAGTGCCATGCTACCTTCACATTGTCGCTCACCTCCAAATTACCATCATACACTGTTTTGAGACCCTCCTCAATTACTTAACCTCCTTCCAAAAATTGGAGAAGTTTTAAGGCCAAATATTCAACCAATAATATAACTACTGATGCCACCTTGAAATACACGATATCCTTGGCTCGTCCCAAAAGACTTGACTTAGTTCCTTGAATGGAAGTTTCTTTCCTTCAAGTATCCACACTAATATTATTAAATGTTGGTTTACATCATTTCAAATTTGAGGTGACATTTACAGTTAGTCAGTTACCAATTTTTTAAAAAATAATTAAGGTGACATTTTTTCAGCTTCTCTGCTTTCTCCCATTTCAAACTTCTTTTAAAAGTATATCTACCAAAGTAGTTTGAATGTTGCACTCTTAATATCTGCAATGGTCAAAGTATATGTTCCACGATGGAGGGGAGTATGTTGCTACATTGTCTTGGCATGATATCTTTAAACTACACGTATAGTATTTTCAATCTTTAATTCTTACATATCTCTCTAGTCAATTCCGGTGGTAGAGCCACCCTCGTCCAAGGGCACTTGACACTCCTTTGTTGGAAATTACAGTGTCTATGTATTGTTTTTTTAAAAAATATATACATGATATGTTGAATCCCCTTGGCTTCCTTTTATGTTCTTTATATTTGGACTCCCTTTTGTAGAAATCCTGGCTTTGTCACTGCTTAACTCTAGTGTAGCAAACTATATTAGAGTATCTCATCTATGCTAGTCAAGGGAGTCATCTTAATTCAGGCAATCGGGAGTTAGTTGGAAAGATTCATTCTACATTTGCAGATCAATGATCTCAGTGGAACGTGGTGACTGGCAAACCTGTATTTTTTTTGTAGAGCTTACTCTGTAATATTGGTGAAAATAATGAACTCTGTTACTGAAAATATGACTATAATATGCTAGTTTGTCCTGAACGATGAATATTGATCTGAGATAGTAATTAGTCTGAAAATAAGTTCTGCTGGATCTGTTATACCAGGTGATTTTGGGACTATGATAGTCCGAGATGGACCTGATATTGATAAAACAGCTAGTCAAATCAGAAATGCAGAAGCGTCATCTACTCTGCGGCGTACTGGAATTCCTTCCATCCCCACCATTGCTGGCAAATCAAATGATCCCTGGTATTTTGTTTCCTGTTAATCTGATTATCACTTAGTGCGGGGGTGAAACCTATTAAATCAGGAAAGTAATTCATCCTTGCTAAATAATTTCAGCATTAAAAACATTGTTGCTTGGCATGTCTTCTCACGGAGATGATATTTGTACTAAATAGCAGAGTGATGTGCTCTATTAAGTGTGAACTTTATGTATGGTTTGAACTTTGGCATTACTTTGAGCCGTGAATCTTGACTCTCTTATCTATGTCTGTCGTCTTTCTTAACCTATACTACTAATTTAAACCCCATTTCTTGAGTAACTAGCTTGGTCTCTAAGTGATTATGCCATTCCAACTGTTTATAAATCAGATTGCCCCCATGATCTTACTCCACTAACTTCAAAGTACGATCAGTAGTAAAGTAGAAATGTAAAATATGTGTGGAGAGAGAGTATCTTTTTAGTGGTAATCCATTAAGTTAGTCTGTTGCCTAAATAAATTGAACATTTCTTGTCAGGTTGCTTAATGATATTGATGTCAGTTCACCCGTTGGAATGTCCCAGAGACAGAGCATGCAAGTATCTTCTCCCGGAACCTTACCTTCTCCTGATCAGGGCCTCAAGGGGAGTACTACATCTCAAGCAACTGTTAGTAGTGGTGGCAGCGGCTATAATACTGGAACCTTGCCAAATGAAACTGTCAGTCGGAGAGCATTGGACAAGGTACTCATAATGCTCAAGCATGAACTCTGCATCTCAAATCTCTTTAATGAGAAGTGTGAAATCTCTTTCTTTTTCTACCCTATTCCATAATATAGGAATATGTGTTCTGTGCTATATGCTCGAATTGACACTTAATGTAGTAGTTTAATTTCATGGAAAAACTATCTAAACCATCAGTAATCGTAGTAATTCTCCCAAAGCGTCTAACATAAAATCCTGATCCTACATTATTATACACAAGTCCACAACTGATGTAACATCTGTAAATTCTTTATTACTTAAGCACAGAAGGAAGAAGACACATGATAAACTTATAGCTGCGACTTTGAAGTTTCACTCTTTAAGTTGTAGTTTGCACCAATAATATTAGTCATTTCCATTATTCATTGAGCCATATCTCCTGAAAAAAGCAACACATTGCATCCAGCACACATTCTTTACTTTATCGAGCTCTATCCATGAGTAAATTAATCATAGCCCTTTAATCAATCGGTTTTGGTTGTCACTATGTAATATTTATAAAGGAAGCAAGCTTCTGTTATACTGGGCTTACTTCTGAGGTTAGGCTTGTCAATACTGTAAATCACTTACGAGTTATGATTATTCTAGATTTTCTTTAGACACTAGCTATATTTCTAGCTCTGTGGTTGAAAATTGTTTATATGCATCCATATGTGTTACATTGCGGTTTCACCACGGGGCTTAAACTGCTTTTCTGGATGTCATTGTATTTCATTTTTTTTTTGTTCATGCTTGTTCTGGGTGCAAGTATGATTCTGACTTCTGCAAATTTGTGCGTGTATCAGCTTCGGTCCATATACTCGGCTGGTAACACAGTGCCAATTCCATTTCTAAGAGCAACTGATATTTCACCGATTGCACTCTTGTCTGAGGATGTGCTCGGGGACTGGCAAAGGGATAATAGTGGAAAGACTGCTGTAGAAGCAATGCAGGAACTCTTCTCCGGTGATTCTCAATCCAAGAAAGGTCGAAGCAGACAAAATGAGGTCCTCTTTACCACCTTTTTATGAAAACTTTAATCTTCCTTTATTTATTTCAATCTTCTCTCCTTTTATAACCATTAATTGATTGATTGCAGGTTCCCCTTCCTCCAAGTGTATACCAAAGACTAACCTCGAGTCCTACACTAATGAATCTTGCTCAAGCCTTAGCGTATCATAAAATGTACGTTGATCACATTATACTTGGATATCAATTCATTCACATTCGACTCACTACTATGTCCCATGCCCTTAGGTTTATCAAAACATGGTTGTGTTCCATCATTCTCGAGCCATGTTAATGTTCAATGAATTGATTATCCGAACTTTTGATCGTAGGTGCTATGAAGAGATGCCTCTACAGGAAATGCAAGCGTCTCAGGAACAACAAACGATTCAAAACCTCTGTGATACTCTCAGAACTATTTTACGACTGTAAATTATTTTTCGTAGTTGAATCTGTAATGTCTTTCTTCGCCATGTAAATCTAGTTATATGATCATTTCTTTTTCTTCTATACCTTTAGGGTAGTGTTCTGTCTTCAGCTCCAGAAAAGCATGCATAAATGCTGCTTCCTTTACATTTATGTTTCGTTTTTATTCATGGCGTATTTTTTTTCTTCAAATTATTCTGTAGCAAAGCAGAAAATGAATTGAAAGATGTTTTGCACTTACCTGGTAATATGATGGATAATTTAGCATATTTTCTTACATTTTGTATCTATATTGTGCATTCTTTGAGTTCTTATAATATATTCTGCATATTTTAACTAGGCTATTTGAGCCTTCTTTGCAATATAACTCACCTCCAAACCAATTATTTTGAGGTGAATGAAAGAGCATCGATCCAACTGCATCAATTCCAAGTAAAGAAAGAAGAAAACAATGAATAAACATAAGAAAAGTAGTGTAGAGTCTATAAGAGAGAAACAATATCAACAATAATAAAATGGTGTGATGTTTCAAGACACAAGTCAACTATAGTATACGACTAATACTACGACGTGCCCTTACAAGCCTAAACCATCGTAATGCAAAGGCAATACTCTTGTTCTCCTAACTTTTTACTGACTTCCACTCTTTTCTATTTTAAAGTCGTGTCTCACTAATACAAAGTTGAGTCATATCCTTTCATATTCATCTCTCCTTAATACTTTTTCGGTCTACCTCTATCCCTACGGCTAGTCTATCACACCTCCTCACCGAGGCTTTAACACACGTATTTATATGATCAAATCATCTAAATCTTGCTTCTCTCGTGTTAAATAAAAAAAAATACACACTAGATATTTTGAAAATTTAGCAAGTCATATAAATAGGAGACAAAAGGGCAAGTGAAAGATAATTGGTACCCAGCCATAACAAAGCCCACAGCTCAGAAGAAGAAGATGATGACAAGTAGGCTTAGTAGCAAATTCAACTTTTTTTTGCGAAACCCATTTTTCCCTACACCTCTCTATCACCATAACCATCGTTTTCTTACAATTCTACAACAAAAACAAGCTCTACACCATCTTCCTTATGGTTTACAAAAAGGTCCTTTTTTTAAGAATCACATTTCAGTTTTACCTCTTCGGTGTTTAAGCATCAATTCTTCTGAAGAAATCATCCCAGAAAGAAATGGAAACGACCCACTTCACTGTATGCTCTGTTTGTTCCATCTTATTTTGTGTTTCTGTTGAATTGCATAGTAGGTGTTTGATGTTTTGTTTGTGTGGTGCTTTTAAATTGTATTAGCTCATTTTTTTATGCTTAGTTGGGCCTTACGTGTTATTTCAATGTAAATGGTTTACAAAATGGCATTGGTTTCATGAATCACATTTCTCTTATTAGGTGTTCGATGTTTTGTTTGTGTAGTGCTTTAAATTGTAGCAGCTCAAATTTTTATGCTGAGGTGATCCTTCTGTGTTATTTCTATGTAGATACAATGATGAAGATAGTAGTATACAAATATATATAGCCCAAGCCAGCCTTAGTTGTGCTTGAATTTTGTTTCAAGAAACCAAGTTATGACTTACCCATATGAAAGCTAATATCTTTCCTTGGTAAGGAATTTGGAAAAGATGCATCTATTTTGTTAGGCTTATGTTGTTATGTTTTCTTTAGTACCAGTGGTGTCCACGCCTGTTTGCGGGCATCTCGACTATGTTACTTTTTTGTGTGGGATAAGGCACAAGTACCCCCTAGACTATAACCGAAATCCCAGAGACACACTTTAACTAAATAAGGTCCTATTACCCCTGAACCTAATTCTTTTTGTAATTTTGTTAACCTTTTGTCTTATGTGGCACACTCTGTGACTCCACGCTATTGAGACGCGTAGGAGATATTTGGATTCACTCAACCTAAAAGGTGTATTAAATTACGAAAAAATGGGTTCAGGGGTAATAAGACCTTAGTTTAGTTAAGGTATGTCGTTGGGATTTCGGTCGTAGTCTAAGGGATACTTGTACCTTTTACCTTTTTTGTTTTTGTTGATTTGCTTACTAGATGTTTGATGTTTTGTTTCTGCGGTGCTTTAAACTCTGTTTGCTCATTTTTTATGCTTAGATGAGTTTTGGGTATTATTTTATTTTAGAAACAATGATGAAGATATCATATATTTGTATATGTATGCCAAGTTAGCCTTACTTGTGCTTGAATTTTGTTTTCAAGAAAACTAAGACTTAGCCATATGACAGTTAATATCATTCCATGATAGGGGTTTTGAAAAATGCATTTGGGTAACTCTAACCAACAAGGCTAGTTGAGCTTGTATAGTTTTGCCTTTGGCTAGGATTTGAACTTGAGACCTCATGGTTCTCTCACACTTGTACTAGGCCACACCCTTAGTCTTGTATTGTTATTTGGTGAAGCAACAAATAAAAATGTTGAAGACTGAGGTTGGCCAATGGTTGAGCCAGATATTTATATTAGGAGATGCAAGAAAAACACTAAAATGTGACGGCTAGGATTTGAACTTGTGACTTAAAGCTACTTTTGAACCCCATTATTGCAGTAGAATTTTCCTTTACATTGAAATATTCGCCCTAATTATGCGGGTATAATTTTTCGACAAAGGAGATTAAATCGAACCCTGTTCCCTCTACCTAGCTCTAGCATTGAGGCTAGCAGTATTGGTAAAGTACCTCCACCACCAACTGGTAGATTGTCCATTGGGTTTGACTTGTGGTGAAGTTAATTTGGGAACATTATGATCCTCCCTGATGGAAGAAAAAGAGTTGGAAATGTTCATTTACTCTGAGAATTATAAGAGTGTTCTCTCTTTACATGTTCCACATTCTCATTGAATTAAATTTAGTGATTTTTTTTTATCAATTTATATTCTGTTAAAGAGTCACACTATATCTTCATGTTTGAAGATGAAACGATTGAGGACGTAGAACCAATAGATTTATGGGAAGAAGAAGAGGAAGTTGAGCCTGAGGTACATGAACTTTTGGAGTGTTAGTAACATTTTTTGTGTTTTTTTTGTGGATGTATATATTTGTTCACTTTGATTTTAGCAGTTCAAACATTCAGATTGGCGATGGAGGCGATGGAGGAGGAATAGTTTTCCAAAGTTGCTCTTGGGGTGAGCAGGCATTATCAATTGCTCGTGATGTGCTGCTACCATTTGGTGATGACATGGAGCTCTATTCATTTAAAACTAGTCCTCATGGGTACATCTATGTCAGATTAGACAAACTTCCAAATAAGTAAGTTGTTGATTGCAACCTGTTTACATGAAAAACAATTTCTACATCTCTTTCTCTTTCATAAAATGATATAGAGTATGTTGTGCCTGAAATCTCTTGTTCCGACCGGTCCTTAAATCTTTAAATAACTAATTCCAGTGGAAGAACAAAGATGCCAATAAGTGAGAGTAGTGTAATATAGTAGTATTATTTGTGAAAGATAGTCAACATTTTGAATGTTCCAAAATTGAATGTGTATTATATAACTTGTGATGGATGAATAACTGGACTAGACCTCTTAACTAAAGGTATTTATAGGTCATGTATATAGTCAGCTATACTTAGATATGTAAACATTTGCCATACCAAGACTTTTCCTCTGTCCTTCTTTTCCTCTTTTAACCATGATTTCTGGTCAAGTTAAACAATCTCTAATGAACTGAAGTTGGAGTTCAGATCTTGTTAGCAATTTTCACTTGGTTCTAGTTAGCGCGTTCTTTTGATATCCTGTTTACTGTGAAGTAGCGTGACATATTCTTTACATTAGTTTTGGCTGTCCAAGTATGGATGAAATGGAAGAATTTAGCCGCCAATACAAGAAAAGGTTAGACGAAGCTGGTGCACTAGGGAAAATTCCCGAGGACCTGGCCATTGAGGTAACTGTAGAAACAATGTTGTATTCTCGCTGTTGTTATAAAGGCAGAAATGATTTTTAATTGTTTGAAGCAAAAACTCTCCATTTCCTGTGATGTTAAGGTATCGTCTCCTGGTGCTGAGCGGCTAATAAAAGTACCAGATGACTTATCCCGCTTCAAGGATAGGCCTATGAGAGTTAGCTATATAGAAGAAATGAACTCTAGAAAGGTTGAAAAGAATGGAATATTCTTCATGGAATCAATCGATGCAGAATCAGGAAGCTGTGTGTGGAAGTTGGCGGATGTGAAGGAGAATAGAGATCCAGCATCCAAAGGAAGGCCGCTAAGCCGTAAACAGAAAGATTGGAGGTTAAAACTGCCTTATGCAATGGTTAAGAAGGTAATTTTGTACCTCAACTACTGATTTCTGTCTCATTGTTGTAGGACTCAAGGTACTGATGTATAGACCTCTGTTGTTACTTTATACACACTTAAAAAGATGTTGACATAAATTTTTTGTGATATTGAAGCTTCTAAAGAATTATTTTGTCACAAATTTTTAACTGTGTCAATCTCAATTAAGTTTTGAGGTTAGCTATATTATAATGGCACTACGTTGCACTAAACTCTCGTTATGTGTGGGACTTGATGGAAACAATCACTCTACCTACATAAGACTCGAGGTAAGATCTGTGTACAACAAGTTATTTTGTTCCCAATCTTTCAAATGAAAATAGACCTTCCTTTCACTAATTGACCACTCCTTTAGTCCTTTATTAGCTACCCAACCCTATCACTCAAATTTAAAGAGAAAAAAACAAAAAATAAAGTTATCTCAATCCTTCTTAGGATATTCCTTTTTATTTTCTAGCGGGGCGTATCGACTAATCTGAATTCATTCTCCTATCATTGTTTTCAAGAAAAAGTTACAGATATATATCGTTTGATAAGCTAATTTACTAATATGATCGAATAAGTGTATATCTCATGTATAAGTGTGTATGGTATGTGCTTATGTTGTATATATGTTTTGGAAAAGGGCTAAAAATACTCCTCATTCACCTATTGGGTTAAAAATACCCTTCTATCCACCTTTTTGGTCCACAATTACCCTTAAAACTAATAAACTTGTATTTTTATTATTATTATTAATTATTATGTGGCATCTTTTTATCGGATATATTTAAATTTCAACCCATCACTTTTTCTCTACCCATTTGACCCATATCCACATTCTTAGACCCAAACTCAATCAAAAAATTTATCAAAAATAACAAATTTCATCATCTCTTCTCTTCCCCTAGAACTTAATAACCTATTTTTCCCCCTCTTTTCTTATTAAACAATTTCAAAATAAAATTAATGGTTGAATCAATTAGTATTTGAATTTGAAATTGACATATTGATTTTTGAATTTGGTCATATCAAATAGAACTAAAAAGCTCTTCTTGATTGTGTTCGAATTTGGTCTTTCTTGTTTCTTCCTTTTGGTTCACACCATGTGAAAAGATTCGATTTTTAAAGGGGAAGTTGCACTAGATAAAGGTAATTTGACTTGGGTCTTGTTTCTTTCTTCCTTTTGGTTCACAACCTTTTCAAAATTCAATTTTGATGGTGGAGTTGCACTAAAAGAGTTGTTCTTGATTGTGTTTTCATGGTGACATTGAGGAAACTTGAGTCGGGTCTTCTTATTTCTTCCTTTTGGTTACACCCTTTTCAAAGATTCAATTTCTCATAGTGGAGTTACACAAAAAAAAACTATCAATAATCAACCAAGAACTAGCGAACTTAATACCAATTAGAACTAAAAAGCTCTTCTTGATTGTGTTAGAATTTGGTCAATGCCACCATTAAAATACAATCAAATAGAGTTTTTTTTTGTGTAACTCCACTATGAGAAATTGAATCTTTGAAAAGGGTGTAACCAAAAGGAAGAAATAAGAAGACCCGACTCAAGTTTCCTCAATGTCACCATGAAAACACAATCAAGAACAACTCTTTTAGTGCAACTCCACCATCAAAATTGAATTTTAATTATCATTGATTGAGGTTGTATATGGTGATGAGAAAGAGGATATGTTATTAGGTTTGAATGTTAGAGAAGAGATGTTCAAATATTTTAATTTTGATGAATTTTTAGTTTGGTTTGGGTAAAAAAATGTGGATATGGGTCAATGGCTAGAAATTTTTTGGTAGGTTGGAATTTTAAATTTATCCAATAGGGAGATGCCACATAATAACTATTAATAATTATAATTAAAAGATAAAAGATTGTTAGTTTTAAGGGTAATTATGAATCAAAAAGGTAGATGAAGGGGGTTTTTTAATCCAATAGGTGAATGAGGTGTATTTTTAAACCTTTTCGAAAAGTCCAGGGGTATTTTTGACCATTTTCCGTATATGTTTTATAAACTGGTTGACCAAAGTGTTTGTGTCGTAATTATTCAATATTCAATACTCGAATCCAACGATTAAGAATGAAGTTATATTACTAAATTATTCATTTGCTAACAATCACGAAAAACTGAAAAAATTGCATATTATTGTAAATCAGCCCCTAAATGTCAAAATATATCGTAAAATATAGTGAGGTTGTACGTACTGTTTCCTCAATTACCTACGGAGGGTTTCGTAAAAGCTTGTAAAAATATCAACCATAAGTTACATTACTAAAATATTCATGGGCTAACACCATTTTTAGAATTCATTTGGGCATTAAAGGACCAATTTATGTGAAGTAGATGATTATCACAGTTTTTTCGTGTATGTTAGTCAATGAATATTTTGATTATATAGCTTCTGAACGAATTCTTTGTGAAACCATTATGGAACCTCCATAGGAATTTGGGGAGCAACAAGTATATCCACCATTTTTAAAGTTCATTTTGGGCATTTAGGGGCCTATTTACAAGAATTAGGTAATCTTTTCACTTTTTTTTTGTGTGTTAGCCTTGAATATTTTGGTGAAGTTACTTTTGGAAAAATTATTTGAGAAACCATTATGAAACCTCTGTAGGGAGTTGGGAGAGCGTTACGTACTGTCCCATCATTTTAGAGATCATTTTAGGTAATTTAGGGCCAATTTACAAGTATTAGGCAATATTTTCTCAACTTTCATATGTGTTATCCCTCGGATATTTTTGTAAAATGGCTTCTGGATAATTTATTTGTGAAACCATTACGTAACCCTCCGTATGAAGTTGGAGGAACATTACATACAATCTCACAATTTTTAGAGTTCATTTTGGACATTTAGGGACCAATTACACGAAATTAGGCGATTTTCATAATTTTTTGCATGCGTCAGCCCATAGCTATTTTGGCGATATAACGTTTGAAAGATTTTATTGAGAAATCATTAGAGGATCCTCTATAGGGAGATGGGGTAAAAGTATGTACTACCCATTTTTAGAATCCATTTTGGGTATTTAGGGGCCAAATAGGTGATTTTATAAGTTCTTCCTGTGTGTTAACCCATGACTATTTTTGTGATATGACTTCTAAACAAATTCTTTAAGAAACCATTACCAAACGCTTCGTAGGAAGTTAGGTGAGCAGTATGTACAGTCTCACCATTGATATAGCTTTTGAATGATTTTTTAGAAAACTTTTAAGGAACCTTTGTAAGGAGTTAGGGAAACAGTACGTGAAGCTCCACCATTTTACAAGATCTAAGCGATTTTTTTAGTTTTTTTCATTTGTAATAGCCCATGAATATTTTGATGATATGATTTTCGATCATTTTTTTTTAAAAAAAAAAAACTTTACAAAAATCTTACGTGATTAATTAGGAGCGCGATACGTACAACCTCACAATATTTTATTATATATACAAGGTAGACAAATAAACTTGGATGGACCACATAATTTTGACTGTTGAGCCGTATATTATCCAAAATATCTCAAAAATGCTCAACCACCAGTACCTATCATTTATTTGGACATTAGTTCTTCATTTATTAATTTTTACCAATATAAGTTGTTATGAAATAATTAAGTTAATAAGATATTTCGAATTTAAATATTCAAAAAATAATAATATTATTAGTATTGCTCTGAGAAATTAACTTTATAATGCACCAAGCAAATTTAGTTAAGCTTTCATGTAAATATTGAATATCAGATAATTTTTTTAAAAAAAAAATCATAATAATTTTGTATTTAAAATGGATAAAAAGATTGTGACATATCCTAATTAAGATAAATACATTAAAATGTGAAGTTTCATTGATTATGTTAAAAATAGAAAAATAAATCAAGCATATATTGTATTAAGGGTGTCATGGAATGATGATGTTTCCTCTATTCTTAATATATATAACGAATTTTCAAGTTCGAGTCTTCAGAATGAAAAAAATTCATTTTTTAGTTATAAGTTCAATCTGAATTTGTGCGGTTAATATTTCCAAATATTAATACCAATAACAAATTAAAAAAAAGTCGCTCATTGACTAAGAGTTCTTTTTTACTAGGGACTATCGACAGAAATATCTCTTGAAATATAATAAGTGATCTCAATTTCAAATTTAATTTTATAAAAATAAAAATTTACGAAAATAAATCTGAATTAATCCGATTAATAAACTTTGGATTCTCAATAGTTTCATAAATGAAATGAAAGGACATTTATGGATTAGGTTGGATAAGATCTAAAAGAAGACAGGCATATTTGCCTAAGTTAAAAGGAAAAAAAAAATACTAACTATAAGGGCCTTTTATGGACCCCTACAATTGATTGAGTTTGCCAAATTGAAGTTCAAAAATAACTATATGTAGGGCTTATCCATTATAAAATCAACCAATAACTTTTTATCTAATTTTATATTTATACTAAAGTATTTACTTAATATGTATAAGTAATTGATTAAAAAAAAAGCAGAAATAATTATAGATCTATAATTTATAAATTTTAAATCGTATTATATTCATCCCTAAATAGAAGTAATGACTTATTAGGATTTTAATTTTTGTAAGAGTAGATATTGAAAATTTGTGAAAATATTAAAGACTTGTTCAGTTTTAGATTTTTAGTTGAGATTCTACAAGATGTATTTGATTTTCGTTATAATTCTTAGCGGTTGTTCTAACCTAAAATCCTAGCTTATGCATATATAAAGAGTATAATATTTCTTGAAAAGATATTTTAAATATTTCGAAAATTCATTGAATATTTATATAGATGTCAAAAAAATCATTCTAGTTCGAGAAATATCCCTCGAATCATGAATAATTCTATGAGAGAAGGAATCATGGATAAATCATATGAGAGAAGAATCAAGAGAAAAACAAAATTGTACTCGCACTATTATCTATAAAATACTTATGTTTCTTCAAATTTTATTTGTATGATTAATTTATTTTCATTTTTAATGCCAAATTACTTATATTTATTTATATCAAAAAGTTAATAATTTTTTTCTATCAGAAAATTTGCCATATCTTGATTATATTTAATTATTTTTTTGCAACTTGGTTCAAACTACCACTATCAATGGTTCTTTTTTTTCAAACTATTCTTATTGTCTTACTTGAGATTTCATCATCCTTATCAGTAGTCAAATTATATTTTGGATTCAACATCTTCTTGAAAGATTATTAGTTAAAAAAAAAAAAAGTATATATATAAAAAAAAAAAAAAAGACAAAGAAAATATATGTTCCTAACTGATTTATCATATTTAAAATTTTCAAATAAATATATTTCAATCCTTTTTAATGCCAAATATATGTTAACCATCAACTAATGTTTTTTTTTTCTTCTTTTCATTAACTAATAAATAAATGGAAAGTGATACCTAAAGTTGTAGTAATTTAAATATGGACCACTAGAAAATTTCCAAAATAATATTAATTAGGTTATTCTCACTTCTAGTAATTGATGGTTCAAAATCAATTGAGCAAAAGGTTGACATTAAAGAAGAACATAAAATTTCTTCACAATGATGTCATAGTAGAAAACTTGTAAATGGAGCAACTAAAGGGGAAAAAAAATTTTAAAAAAATATTCCTATAATTTTAGGGTTTCATAGTTTGTTGATAGATATTAATATGAAATTAATAGATAATGATGATGAGGTGTATGGTATAAGTTCAATTATTTTCTTGTCAATGTTTAGAATCAAATAGGAAACATATCACAAGCCTAAAGATTTATTTATGTCTCATGTTTTGTTTTCCAAATGAAGTAAACCATCCAAAGGCCCCATCCAACCAAAAATAAAAATAAAAAATCTATATAATTGATAATACTAGATTCTTAAAATTGAAAATTTAATTAGATTGCGATGGGATGATTGAGATTCTTTTATTTTTAATTTAAAAAAATTCAAATTCGTGTCTTAGAAATTAAAAAAAGATATCATATTGAATAGTCATTTCCAAAATGGACCTGATAATACACGAAGTCTAAGATTTAAACTAAAATATATTAAGTTCGATCGAACTCATATGTTTAACTTCTAGCTCCACCCCTTAGTGGGATTGAGGTCATCCTATATCAAAGTGTACTTTGAACTATCAGTTTCAACATCATTTTATGTTACTTAGGTGTAAAGTTTTAATTTAATCGTTTCTTTTTCATTTCCTATCCTTGATATTCGTAGACCAAATTAAAATTTTAAAAAAATAGTATATGAACGATCAACAACAATCACAACATACTTTGTGTAATTTTATAAGTTAAATTCAAAGAGAATAAGACATATACAGATTATACTTTATATTTATAAAGTATAAAAATTATTTTTAATAAACTCTCGATAATTTTCGACGATTAAAGTAAAAAATAATGAGGGAAAAAAAAGATTCTCCATATAGAGTAGGAAGTGTTGATTTGTAATATTGTGGGGTTTCTAATTAGTTGAGAAAAAACTTTATACTATCTTCCTATTGTTGTTTGAAGAAAAAAAATGATTGCTTGTAGATTCCAAAAACCTTTTTGATAATGTGTTCATTATTTCTCACTTTTTTTTTTCCTTTTTAATGATGGTGGAGGTTAGAGAAGAAAATGATGTCAATGCACAAGTATTCCCTCAACCTATGTCTGAAATTTCAGCATGGACCCACAAGATAGTGTCACGTAGGCCGAAAAGAGGTATAAAATTATTAATAAAATAAGTTCAGGGGAGTAATAAGACTTTAGTATAATATAAATATGTCTATGAAATTTCAGACATAGGTTGAATGAGTACTGATACATTATCCCAATTTCTTTGATATTAGACTTTAGAGCATAAGAAAAAAAGTTTGCCATGAGATTTGGTTCTAAGGAAAATTGAATAATTCATGAGAAAAAAAAAAACAAAGTGAATTCTTACATGATCCTAATGAAGGTAAATACTTTGTAGTAGTTATATCAAATTAATAATATCATTATGGTTAACTATAGTTAATAAATTTGCATTCTCAATCTTATTTTATAACTTAATCATGGTAAAGTTGTATTAATTTGATGTTGACATATATACATTTTTATATTATTTTCTCTATTGATAATCTATGTGACACATTTTTTTGTTAGTTTATTTTAAAAAGAATTTTACAAATTTTCTTTTTACCTTGAATGGAATGATTTGTTATCTGTCCACATAAATATTAAAATATTTCAGACTATAGTCTCAAAAGTCTTTTTTTTTTAATTTTTAAAATTTATATTAAATCAAATAATATCACATAAATTAAGACGAGAGAAATATTAAAAACCCAATTATAGAAAAGCATGCTAACTATCTATAAAGGTACATGATTGGTTTAATATACATTATTTAATGATTCATTTAGTTGTATTTACATTGATATTTGACTAAACTAGAGCTAATCTTTTTAATAAAACTATGAGCTAATCTTTTTGATAAAACTATGCTTATCAAAGTGTATTGTCACGACCCAAAACCGAGCCGTGACGGGCACCCACACTTACCCTCCTATGTGAGCGAACCAACCAATCTAAACCCTAACATTTCAATTTAATATCAACAGAAAGTAATGCGGAAGACTTAAACTCATTAATAAAAACCAATTCAATAACTTCTAAAATTCAACATCTATTATTCCCCAAAATCTGGAAGTCATCACCACAAGAACATCTATGATCAAA
>NC_028641.1:5857967-5860547 GCF_001406875.1 Solanum pennellii | reverse complement strand
AAGTTCAGAGAGTCGATTTCAGTACCCAAATTTCAGAATCCTAAGTGTTTTGGAACGAGACCCCCTCGACGGCTCGTCGTGCCCATGACGGTCCGTCGTGGATTCCGTCGACTCAGACAGTTTTTTCCAGAAATAAAATCTGCTGCTTAAAACGACTAAACAGGTCGTTACATGTATATATATATATATATATATAACACAATTTTTCATTAATTTAGAGTGAGAAAAAACCTTTTTTTTAAGTGGAGGAATTAAATCTATCCAAACTACAAATCATAACCTCTCTTTTGTTGTATTCAATCATTTTGTATATACAAAGTTTACTAATTTGGCTAATTTAAATTTTCATGCTTTATATAAATAATTGTAAATATAGAAATTTAATAACGATTTGCTCGAAATCAATATTTTATGCTCAAACGGTATATTCGTGTTGGAAAAATCCATCAAATATGTATGCGTTAAATTTAAAAGTTTCTTATATAATCAGTATTGAAACTCATCGTTCTAAATAAAGAAAGATATGATTCTATCTCACAATATACTTTAATGATACGCATTGTCACTCAATTATCCTAATTTTTTATTCAAATTAGCAATATGATAATCTGTATTATCATCCAACTTCTAAAGTAATCAAGCATTACATGTGAGATTTAATTAATTTTATGAACTAATTGGGACCACAAATATTTAATGAAGAGAAAGTACAATATATACAGATGGCTTAATATAGTAAAAAGAGACAAATAGCTGGTTTTAGGGAGACAGCCAATTGGATTTGATTTTTATTTTAATTTTTATTTAATTTAATTTATTTATTTTTATAAATTAAAAGAAGATAAAGTTAATTAAGATGGAGAGATTAGAGATAATTAAAAAGGAAAGATAAGGTTAATTAAGATGAGAAATAAAATTAAAATAATATATAAAGAATCCCACCAACTAAGATTTTTTTTTAAAACAAAATAAAATTTGAATCATACACTTGTCAAATTAATAATTGGACAAGTCTTACCTATCAAGAATTAATTTTTCTCTCCCACAAATGGATAATGACAAAATAATTTTTTTTCTTCAAAAATTAAAATATATATGCAATATTTTTTTTCTTTGCTATAATCATCTTATATTTAATATTCCTAATACTTTATATAAGATTCACTAAAAAAAGTATTTAATAAGAAATTTCTTGATTCTTAGAATGTGAAAATCAAATGCTAATTTTTTAATTAAAAATAAAGAAATTTCAAATTATTTCATTTACATTCACCTAAATATAATTGTATTCATAGATTTATATATATATCGTTATAAGTTACGATAAAATAAATAAAAGTGTCAGATCATATAAAAAGCGTTTAAATTTAAATTAATTGAGTAACAAAAGATAAATATCAAACCTTGAATGAGAAATTAAGAGAAGAGAGCAAGGATGTTAATAATGTTTCAATTAACTTGAGATTAATTACTTAATTAATTACCTAAGAATTTATTTAACTGCAGAAGATCTAGGAAAACTTTTTGTTTTACTTAAGAATTTTATTCTTTTTCTGACACAAGTTTTACATTAGATGTTGTTTTTTCTTGTATTTAATTTTTTTTAAAAGTAGGTAAGGAACATGATTCATCTTTTTCTCTCTCATTTTTATCCATTGAAACAAAAAAATAATTAGACTTTTGTACATTTTTGTCACCATCATGTGGTATCCCACAAGGTAAAGTTTTATCTTTTTATATATTAAAATTTGATTAATTTAAATTTGTACAACAAATTCAAAAATCAAAACTTTTTATATATTTAGCATAGCAAAATTCATGTTGTATTCAGTAAAAAAAAAATGTTTCAAGATTAGTTTTTTATTTTTATTGTATGTGTGTGTATGTGTTGTCTTTATATATGTTATAGAAATTGCTGATACCCATCTTCTCTTCTTCACACCTCTTCAATTCTTTTCCCCTTTCTTTGCCTAACACATCATTTTCTTTTTTTTCTTTGTAAGAACCCCTCTTTCTCTGCTTCTTTATATTTGTATATATTGTATGTTAATGATAATCCAAGATTGTATTTTTTTTTTCTTTTGGGGTTCTAGTTTTGACATTCTTGGTGATTACTTGGTGGGTTTTTTGAAACTCTAGTTTGTTAATGGAAGAGGATGATGATTTTTGTGATTTGGGGTTTTGTGTTTAGTGTTATTTGTTTGAGTTTTTTTTTTTTTCATGTGCATGTTCTTGATTTGGTGATATGGTGGTTTGATCTTGTTGTTGATCAAGTTTAGTTCTTTTTGTCTCTTTTTCCCCCTTTTGATGTTTATGTAAGTGATCATGCATTGAAGAATCTTAGCTCAGTTGGTTGACTATCTGAACCCTCGATTTTTACTTTGTAATCCTCTTCCCCTTGCCCCAATATAAATGAAGTAGTGATCATGCACTAGTCTGTTTGATTTCTGAACCTTGAATTATGAGTTTGAATTGGTTAGTTTCATGTGTTCTTGATTTTTGAGTTTCTAATTACAGAATTCGACTACTGGTTTTGCTTGTTCTTTCTTTTTGGTGTGTGTGTGTGTGGAGGGGGGGGGG